>NW_025766165.1:0-62074 GCF_003918875.1 Haliotis rubra | reverse complement strand
ATATCTAGTGAATGTTGTTTCACATATATGACAACCTCAGCATACATCCATAACGTTATAGCTACATATATAATGAGTGATACATCTAGTGAATGGTATAGCCATACATATATGGGAGGAATGATATATCTGGTGAATGTTTATAGCCATACATATATAGGCAAATTGACACATCTAATGAATGTTATGGCTTATGCATATACAGAGTGATGCTTCTTGTGAGATGCTATAACTGTTGTACAGATATGACAGTGATACTTTCTAGTGAGATGCCATAACTATACATATGTTGCAGGTGATGCTTCTAGTGAATGCTATAACCGTACATATGTGACAGGTGATACTCATGAATGCTATAAATCTATACACATAAGGACATGATGATACTCTAGTGAATGCTATAACTATATACATGTGACAGGGTGATACCGAAGTGTCTATAACTATACATATGTATGGCAGATTGACACATCTAGTGAATGCTATAACTATACATGTATGATATGGATAATTTCTTTTAGTGAATGCTTTAACTATACATATATGGTATAGTGATACATATAGTGAATGTTATAGCTTACAAGTATATATGGCAGAGTGACAGACTGAAGTGAATGTTATAGCTACACATATATGGCAGAGCATACATCTTGGTATAGCTATACATATGGGAGTATAAATGATATATCTAGTGGAATGTTATAGCCATACATATATGACAGAGTGACATCTAATGAATGCTATAGCTATACATATATGGCAGAGTGATAATTTTGTAGAATGCTGGCAACTGATATGACAGTGATACTTCTAGTGAATGCCACAACCATGCCATATAATAAGTGGTGAGTGATACCTTAGTGAATGCTATAACTGCACATATGTGACAGGGTGATACCTCTACGAAATCGCTAAGTAACCTATATACATACATGGATGATACTCTAGTGAATGTGCCATAACCATATACATGCGGACAGGCGGATACTTCTAGTGAATGCTATAACCATACATATATGGCAGATTGACACATTCAGTGAATGCTAGTAACCATACATGTATGATAAGTGATACTTCTAGTGAATGTTTTAACTATACATATATAGCGATACATATAGTGAATGTTATAGCCATACACATATGTCATGAAGATACTTCTAGTGAATGCCATATAAGCATATATACATGACAAATGATAATAACGAAATGCCATAACTATACATATATGGTAGAGTGATACATGTAGTGCACGCTATAACCATGCATATATGATAGAGTGATACTCTAGTGAATGTTATATTTACATTATTACGACAGAGTGACATATCTAGTGAATACTATAATCCATGTACATATATAAGTAGAGTGATACATCTAGTGAATGTTATGTTTCTAGCGCAGAGCGGATACATCTAGTGAATTTTATAGCTTTACATACATGACAGAGGATACATCTTAGTGAACGGTATGAGCCATACATATATGTAAGTATGGATGACTTTAAAGCGAATGCTGCTAACTATGCTGCCATATTACAGAGCGATACTTCTAATGAATGCTACAACTATACATATATTGCAGAGCGGATACTCTAGTGAATGCTGAAACTTGGCGTACATGCAGAGTGATACCTAAGGAACGCTGTAATCCATACATATATGGCAGAGTTGATACTCTAGTGAACGCTATAACCATAGATAAAATGACAGAGCGATACCGTAAGGATTACATAACCATACATATGACAGAGTGATACCAGAATGCTATAACTATACATTGATGGCAGAGTTATACTTCTAGTGAATGCCATAACTATACATTACATAAGTGCATTCTAGTGAATGCTGGTAACCATACATATGAGCGATAATTTTAAAGGGTTTGCTATGACTATATATATATGGTAGCGGATACATCTAGTGAAATCATAGCTATACATATGATGAGTGATCCAGTGAATGTTATTATAGCTTTACATGTATAACAGAGTGATGCTATCTAAAGAGGGCCACAAGGCGTAGAGTGATACATCTAGCGTGAGTGTTATAACCATACATATATTGAAGGGTGATTGTTGCAGTAAACGCTAACTATACATTGCGAGCATACATCCAGTGAATGCTGGCGATCATACATACATGGCAGGGTAATAATTTTAGTGAATGTTATAACTATACATATATGGCAGAGGATACATCTAGTGAATGTTATAACTATACATAGTACGCAGAGTGATACTCTAGTGAATTTACAAATCCATGTACATATATGGTGAAAGGGATTGTTGTTGTGAATGCTATAACTTTACACATATTGCAGAGCAAATAAATCTTACTGAAACTATACATATGTGGGATTTACGTTTCCTCGACATATGAAAATTAACGTGCTGTTGCTCGCCCCATAATCAGATATAACATAAGGTGCCCAAATTAAAAGAAATACTGTATTATCTAGGAGTCTTGTGTTGTCAGGATGTCCGTAAATTGTTAAGTCGTTCATGTAAGCACAACCGATCACAAGACCCGTCAACACCCAGTTTTAATGATACCGTAACCCAATTGATAACTTAGTCATGGTTCGTGTTGGTAATATTGTACATTTCTTCAGATTTTGGATTACCTGATCGTGAAGTGCCCGCCATAGTCCATCCATTTTCCAAGCACTTGCTGTAGGCTTGTTGGCGCTTGGTGTATACTTCTGGCTTGATGGCTCTTTGGTCTCTATTTCTGGCTATGCTGCTTGCTGAACTGTCCTGTTTCCACAACAGTATAAGGAAACAACATTGGTAATATAATATCTTGTGGACGGGATTTAAGTGGATTACAGACTTGAAATGAACTGAGTCTCTCAGTTTCTTACCAGAGGAATTGCCCTGCTGGGACGATGATTAGTTTGGCTGTCCCCATTTCTCTCCTCGAGATCTTGAGGGACTTCATTGTCCCCACCCTTCACCCGCTCAAGCATCTAAGCCAATAAGGGTGAGGGGCAATGATACATGTGGGTCACCAGTGTTCACAGAGTCCGGTGGACTCCCAGCAATCTTATTACGTTGGATTCTTGAAACAAACGTATTCCCTCAGTGTCTAATCCAAAACGTCTCTGCCTCAAATAATCGAAATTATTCAGCTTTAATATCCCAAATGAAGTGCCTCCTGAACACGTACGGTTGTAAAACATATAAACATGAAAAGGAAAACCAGGAATGAAAAAACGACAACTTATCGTAAATTAGTGCTGTTTTCTGCCATTAATCAACTTGGTACTAATTGATATATTCTGGCTTTTATTTCACAAAATGCAAACACTTTTCAAGGATTTTCATTATCATTGAGGTTGGAACCTTCCATTTTAATAACGTCTACGAATCCTACCGCTCTGGGAACTATTCACGAACCACCGGATTTCCATTGCCCATGGAACCAGTCTTGGTCTACGAATCACCTACAGCCAAAATGAAATCTTTATCGTCTCTTGCAATTCCAACTCGGAAAAGCCATGGTGTCCTATTACCCGCATTATAAATATAACTGTTTAAAACCTTTTCAATTGAACACTGGCGAAAAGATTCGTGATGTCATAAACTACCAATCTATTCCCTGATGAGAAAGCTACATTCCTGCTGGTGAAGAAAAGAAGCCGGGTTGTTCTTCTTAGCAGAAAGATTTTCGTCTTCCACTCAATCTTCTGTCTCTTCCTCTGTGCCTCCCTTCTAACAGTTTATTTTAAGTTACCAGTATAATAGGTTCAAGTTGTGGCCCACAAATCACGGTATATATCCTGCGGATAGCTGCTCTGGCTTTGGTTTACAGACTTTGTAAAATAAATGAGTAGAAAGCAATTGCGTGGATATGTGGCAGTAACCTTGCGTTTCACACCTTGAATTTGTTCACGAGTATCAAAATAATATATCACCCCTAATGCACAAAGTTCTGGCAAAAGCAGGCGGCTGGCCAGCTGTAGACACAGCATTCAACACTGACAATATCATATATCTCATGCAAGAAACAAGTGTATGGGTAATTGAACCTGCAAAATAAGTACCTACATAATAAGCATCCGGAAAACACCAAGTTTTGATAGCTATTTCACATTACCCAGTGGACTAATGCAGGAGTGTCCTGAACTGATGTTTTGGGACAGATGGTGATGAACATTTATCATCAACACTTCAGGCAACCTACAGATGCAAACATCTTGATAATAAATAACATGCTTGGATAATATATATAGGACATTAGGTTATTTGCAATTGAATGAATACAGCAATGTTGTTATATAAAGGACATATTTGTGAGTTATTGGATACATCAAAGTTTAGAGGCTTGTTTGACTGTCCGATTTGAAGGGTCCATGGATGAAACGCCATAGACTGTGGGTGTTACATATTACCATTATTTCATGGACTATAGAAGTAAGCACTATCGGCTGTGCAGCATGTGTTGGTCTGGGATATCATCCAAACCATACTCAGAATCCAAAATGGGTGCCGATATTCTGTGATGAAGAAAGAATGACTCAAACAACAAAGACAAAGCTTGACCCAAAGGACTTTGTTCGTGAAATTGAAAAAGGAAAATTGAAATTAAATTATCTCTCATTGAAAAGCCTAATATCGGTGAAATCCAGAATATTCACATGTCTGTGTATATAAAACTTCCTATTGAGAAAATCAAGTAATCCACGGCAGGCTGTTTACAAATCGTAAGTGTTTCTCCATTACTACTAATAAATGTTTTGCGCAGATGACTAAAGTCTCAAAAGTTACCACACATCTCTAATGCTGCTGAAAACTTGTTTGAATGTTCTGTTGTTGAAGCTAGCATACATAACTTATTTATAGGTGCTGAAAGATACAAACATCTTTCAGATTTTGCGATGGGGCCTATGGCCGCGGGTAATTATCTGATATACACTCACAAGAAAACCAGTGATTTTAGTGCTGAGTGAGTGAGTGAGTGGAGTTTAGTTTGCCGCACTCCAGCACATTCCAGATATATGGCGGCGGTTCAGGCAATCGAGTCTGGACCAGATAAATCCAGTGATCAACAGCATGAGCATCGATCATGTAATTGGGAACGGATGATGTGTCAACTAAGCCAGCGAGCCTGGACCACTCCGGATCCTGTTAGTCGCCTCTTTACGACAAGCACAGTCGCCTTTTGTGGTAAGCATGGGTTATTAGACCGATTCTACCCCGGATTTCACCTCGGTCTTTTTAAAGCTGAAAAATAATGGAGCTGAACAGCTAACTGATGAATATGAAGTAATTGCAAGGGAAGGAGCTGTTTGTATGAGGGTTCAATTGTTTGTTGATACTGACCAAAGTGGTAATACTACAGTGCCTCATTACCTACTACGTGATGTATTCACAGTGCTATAAGGTTGAAGACGTCAGTAAATACCCATCTCTGTTCCTGGATACCTGACAAGAAGTTATAGTGTGTTGTTAATTCTAAACGTCCCGAAAAAGCCGATCAAACGGGAATATGCACCTCCTCTGGTCACATGATTTGCGGTAACCGGTGCATCATATATGCAAAATCTTGAACTCTCTCAACATACTTATTGCCCTTGCCCAAAACTTCAGTTTTAGAACAGTTAATAAATGTATTCAGGAGACATTCAAATGGAAGCAATCTTACTAAGGTTTCTACTGGAAATCTACCAAGCATCTAGTTAAAAGCAACACATGCTACATCAAGAAGAAAAAAGGTAAATCCATATCGTCTGAAGTACCTCAATACAGTGGTCACATTATCTTCCTCCCCTTCATCTACCCTCAATATGGTCAAATTATCTCTCCCTCCTTCATCTACCCCAATACAGTGGTCACAATATCCTCTACTCCTTCATCTACCTCACAGTGGTCACATTATCCTACTCCTTCATCTACCTCAATACAGTGGTCACATTCTCCTCCTTCATCTTCCTCCTTCTACCCACTCATCTACTCCTCCTTCATCTTACTTCCAATACAGTGGTCACATTATCCTACTCCCTTCCATCTACCCTCCTTCATCTACCTCAATACAGTGGTCACATTATCCCACTCCTTCATCTACCTCAATTCAGTGGTTACATTATCCTACCCCTTCATCTACCTCAATACAGTGGGTCACATTATCCACCTACTCCTTCATCTACCTCAATTCACCCAGTGGCTCGTTTACATTCCTCCTTCTACCTCAATACAGTGGCCTCATTGTCTGATTCTGTCTACCTAATTGCAATTGGATTCACATTATCCCACTCGTTCATCTACCTCATAATACAGTGGTCAGCATTATCTTCATCCTCCTCCATCTCAATACGGTCCTCACATAGTGGTCACATTATCTGCATCAATACAGTGGGTCACATTATCCTACTCTGTCTGACATACTACCTCCACAATACAGTGGTCACATTATCCTACTCCTTTCCATCTACCCTCCTTCATCATACCTCTCCATCTACCTCAATACAGTGGTCACATTTATCCTATACCCTTCATCTACTCCCTAATACAGTGGTCACATTATCCCATTCCTTCATTCACGCTCCTTCATCTACGCTCCATCTACCTCAATTACAGTGGTCACATTATCCTACTCCTTCATCTACTCTCACACTCAGGCCACATTTGATCTCATGCTCGTGGCTAGCCTTATTAGGAAATGTTATGTTATTGTTGGACAGCTGTTCAATTATAATACATGAGTTCCCACCTCAGATTTGCTTCTTGTGAGGAGATACTGATCATCGCATTTATCTAGCCCACGGGAGATAAACAACAGGTCAAATAACCAACATGCAAAACACATATTTCCATGTGCAGTGTTTGCACTGTGCAAGGCGATTGATCCAGGGTTTGAGACGAAGAATAGTACAATACTTGATGGGAATAAAGGAACAACTGACTCTTGTTTACGAACTGAAATAAAGGAAGACTGAACATGTTTACAATGTAAATGTCCATTGTCATCGAGGCCACTGAATAACAAGCCGCGCTTACAAAAACTATACCTCGCTGTTAAACATGTCTGATATGGAGAAGGCAAAAAGGTAGGCAGGACTGAAGGTATTGGTTGAAGATGTCCCCTGAAGTTCATGTAATTTATCTCGATGCAGTGCATTGCCCCACCTAGTAATGTTTGACTTGGGTTTTACAAACACGTTGAATGTCTCGTTATGTGCCAAATATGTATTTTATTGGATCAAGAGATATCTATAGCTCTCGTAGAAAGGTTTGTTAATGTTGTTAGCTTTCCAAACTTAATAATAAATCGTCACAAATTCAAACACTGTGCACTATAATTTTGTTGTATACAGCGACGTAATCGAGAGTGTTAAATATTTACATGACTATCCTCAGTAGTGCACTTCGGTTTAGCTTCCTGGCATTTCGGTCTTCTATTTAAGTAAGGATCGTATCAGTGATGTATTTCCTCTAATCTGTCACATTCCAGTGGATCTACCCATAACCTGACAGAGTCAAGATTTCCGAAGGCATAGAGAAGCTGATGAAACTTACTAACAATCAGCTTGCAAATATATTCTACGTAATTTATGTATGCCTTTTGTTTGTAAGTTCAAGGATGTAGGGAGATAGCTATTTTATATAAAAATAATTATGACTTTGGTAAATAGCAGGTTTTAAGCATCACTGATAAAGATCCTGTTCATGAATAATAAGGTGCTATGTATTTCATCGTAATCAATTTCCTTGCTAAGTAAGAAATAAAATGCAATTCATGTAATAATGAGTGTAAATATTTCCTGACGACTAGGCTGTCTTGAACACCATGTATATTCTCTTTCCTTACGGCTTCCCTCTTGCCAATAAACTTTCAGAAGGAACAGGGTATACAGTTTCTACATCTATCCATTCATTCATCATCGTTCCATCTATTCATATGTATTTGTTTTCTTGATGGCAGCAAACTCCCCAGAACAGGGACTGATAGTTACAGAATGACATATCTGAGTTGACAAGCGCTAATTGATACATGTATACAAAATGCCTCCCAGTTTGATAAAACTGAAGTAACACCAACTAGCTACAGATGTTGAAAAGTTGAAAAGTACATACCTTTATGATCAAAAGCACAGTGGGTAACTCGATCAACAAAGACTACATTTCTGACTCCATTCCAAGACTCCACTACAAGACGCCACCTAGCATCCTATCATGCTGTTGCGACCAGAACTGGGATACGACTCAGAACTGGGATAACTAATATGGAGAATTATACGTCTTACTTCAAATAACAATGTATTTCAATCGACAAACAATTATTAAGATCAAAATCAGCCGTACAGCTCGTGTCCTTATATTTTAACTACGATCGTAAAATGCCAATGGCAGCGCTCCATAATTTCGATGTCCGCCATAATAGCTAAATACATAGCAGCGCAAAAATGTGTGGAAACGTGGAACCGGAAACTGTTTTAGAATCTTATTTTCATGTGCTTTTACTGTAATTACTCTACTAGCTTAAAATAAGTGGATGTTCCTGGTCGTGGATGCTGAATCTTAGGTGTCAGGTGTTTCTTAATTCATTTTGTATTCATAATGATTCATCCATTCCCAGAAATGGTTACTGCCTCAACATGAAATATGACTTCTTTGCAATATCTAATAATATTTTGAAAATATAGCTAATTATTCCTTTTACCAACATATGTGTATGCCCACAAATAGAACGAGGAAAAATATATGATGTGAATGGCATTGGATTTTGATTTTATAGTTTCAATAATTATGCTAATATTTCCGTAAATACAGTAAGTTGTATCTAAATATCGGCAAGCCTGGCCATTTTGCAGTGTTTTATGTAATAATACAGTAAATAGTTTCTTTAAAAAGCACCTGTATCAAAGAAAATTAAATTCATGTCATATAATTATTTGTTTAATGATGTTACATCCACTTCTTGTTGATGGGTATGTATGTATAACAATCTGTATTTGGGGATTTGCTATTTGTGTTATGCCATTTGTGAGACTATATAAGAGATTGGTATGTTGCTTGGTCATACTTTTCAGAGAATATTTCTTTATGGAAATACTGGAAAAAATATACAGGTTCATGTACATTCATGACACTGTAAAAGAGAGTGGTGATCTATTATTTCACAATGGTAGGGTGTATTCAGTGCATCACTCATCACACATAATACCTCGGGTTGATAATGCTGAGTGAAAGGTCCAGTTAAAAGTTCTGCATCCCCTAAAGTTCACATGGCCCCCTAAGCAGTTAGTGGCCCCTTTACATGTTTAGCCCCAAGTAATGCTGTGTTAATATTACTGCTATTAGCATCTCAAAATTCGCAAGTAATGATCATTTATAGCTTTCATCATTATTGTGTACATGGAGGCTGTTTGTAACAGACATACCAGACATACGTAAGGCATAATTACTCAGAATGAAAAAGCGGAGAGTTTGTGTCCCATCTCAGGAGGCTATGGTAGTTATACCTTTAGAAGAAAAAATGATGGTGTTGAAAACTATCCGAAAACATTTCTTTAATGTTCCTTTGAAAATCCCCTTCTGGTCAGCTTCGATATAAAATGGGAAATTCACTGAGTCCTTCATAGCAGCTTGAACTTGTTATTCCATGCATTGTCATCAATAACATTATATTTGCTGAACTAATTAGAGTTGTCTCCCCCTTCACAATTTGTTTGAAAAGCTCACCTGCTCATTGTGTTAGAAGGCTGCTAAGCTGAAGTTTCTTTGATAACATATTGTTACTGAGATGAAACTGTCAAGGTAAATGATGAATTTTCATATTTACTGTTTTGTGTGTAATTTTCCCCCAGAAACCAATGCTACCTGATGTGGATATGGTTGTGTGGTCTAATGACTAGTCATTTGTCTAGCATCTTAGTCTCAATGATTGCATGTGTGGATGCTTACGATCTCAACAACTGGATTGTCTGGGTACAAACCTTGAGTTATTTTGCTAGATATCATGTAGCTAGAATATTGTGTAGCAACAAACAAGCAAAACAATTTATGCCAGCTTTGGATTGGGGAATCTCTGTGTGATAAATGTAGTCAATGAAATTAAACATGCAATATTGCCCCCACTACTTTTAGATTTTGCCCCTATCGCAGGAAGTATAAGAACCCAAAAGAAAATAATAAATTCCATTAAAATATAGATTTAAACTCTTGTTCCACTTCAAACACTTTTGGTTGAGGTAATATAAGTAATACTATTAAACAAATTTCTTAAAATTAGTACTGTAGATCATCCCAGTGTGTGCTTTAAATGTGAGCAGCCAAAATGAAATCAGAAGATCTCCATTGATTGTAATTTTATGGTGTTATCCCTCTTCTGGTTGAATCTGTATGTATTACGCTTAATATTGTACAGATTCTCTGAAAATGAGAGATATTGTCCTGTTCAATATTCAGCTGCCACAATTTTAAAAATGTTCGATTATTCTGTTAGTATTAGACTTAGGAGACATTATCCCTCTCCTGGTCAGCAAACAGGATTAAACTCAAGTGAACTCTTAAAGTTGTACTCAATTAATGGCCTATTTGCTTTCATAGTCTGCTTTCTACATGTCTGAAATATGATCTACTATCATCAGATTTTAAAGTTGTTTTCCCTTTATCTAATTAAGGCATATGAAAAGTAAAAAATAGTTTAAAAATCTCTAATCATTGGCAATATTGACCTGTTGCATGTAGACTCTGCTTCATTAGTTTCACACATATGACTAAATACTATCAACAGCCAAGAGGAATCTTTAGATTCGATAACTGTAATGTTTTAAGCCAACTTTACTCAAGCAGATATTGTCACAACTAGGGAACAAGAAACTTCATAATAATTTTGTACCAGATAGATATAACATGAACCTAACAGTTGACACACTCACACCCATTCAGCTTGAGTCAAATAACTATCAGCCTTCATAAGCAGCACATAGCACATACAGTTTAAACACAAATCAAACATTGCACAATCACTGTTTCCCTAAAAATACTAAAGGTTACCAAGATGCAAATCACTAATAAACTAATAGTGTGCTAACTCCATCAACCTTTCTCATACAATACATCCAACTGTAGATTTTAAGGCATATTCCCACCTTGGTTAAGGAAATGTGAGTATATCATTAAGCTACTATTTCATTATTAATCCTATAGTATTATTTCATCCAGAATTTGGCTTCGACAAGTTGGAATTGTTATTTCACTCACGAAAAGCCTAGGGAAATCTTGAAATTCCATAAACTGTGGGTTTTATGTGGCTTTATCCCACTTTCAGGCAAGCGGGCATGTCATTCATAATAACAGCTAAAAAATCTCTGAACATTTGAATTATTGACTCCAGTACATTAATAATAATTGTCGCTCACAGGTGGTTTGAAAATACTATTTAATATCACGTCCAAAGCAAAGCTTCAAATTCCATAAACTGTAGGTTTTAAAGGCATTATCCCATTTCTACCAAATGCATGTGATTTTATAATAATAGTTAAACATCTCCCTCACCATTTGAATTATTGACCCAGTACATTCATAATTTACTTTGTAAGTTTAAAATGCATTTTCCTATCATCAGCCAAGAAAACTCCCTTGAAATTCCATAAACTGTAGGTGGTTTTAAAGGCATTATCCCACTTCTGGTCAAAGGCACGGATTAATAATAATAGTTAAAAATCTCTGTAAATTAGAACTATTGACCCAGTACATTAATAATACCTACCATTGTAAGTTTGAAAATGCCATTTACTATCATCACTCAGCCAAGAAAACTTTTGAAATTCCTTAAACTGTAGGAGTTTTAAAGGCATTTTCCCATTCCTGGTCAAATGTTTGAGGATTTATAATAATAGTTAAAAATCTCTGAAAATTTGAATTATAGACCCAGTACATTAATAATTCTACTTGTAAGGTTGAAATGCTATTTACTATCATCAGCCAAGAAAGCTTTTGAAATTCTCCTAAACTATAGGTTTGAAAGGCATTATCCCACTTCTGGTCAAAGGCACGCGGATTAAAAATAATAGTTAAAAAATCTCTGTAAAATAGAACTATTGACCCAGCACAGTAATAATTTCACTTGTAAGTTTAAAATGCATTTTCCTATCATCAGCCAAGAAACTCCTTGAAATTCAATGAACTGTAGGTTTGAAAGGCATTATCCCACTTCTGGTCAAAGGCACCTGATTAATAATAATAGTTAAAAATCTCTGTAAAATAGAATTATAGACCCAGTTTATTCATAATTTGCTCAGAGGTTTGAAATACTCATTCAATATCATCAGCCCAGACAGCTTCTTGAAATTCCATAAACTGTAGGTTTTAAAGACATTATCCCATTTCTATGGTCAAATGCATGTGATTCATAATAATAGTTAAAAATCACTTGATAATTTGAATTCATTGACCCAGTACATTAATAATTTCACTTGTAGCTTTGGAATGCTATTTACTATCATCAGCCAAGATAGCTTCTGGAAATTCCATAAACTGTAGGTTTTAGCAAGGCATTATCCCACTCTGGTCAAAGGCATGATTCATAATAATAGTTAAAAATCTCTGTAAAATAGAATTATAGACCCAGTACATTAATAATTTCCACTTGTAAGTTTGAAATGCCATTTACTATCATCAGTAAGAAAACTTCTTGAAATTCCTTAAACTGTAGGTTTTGAAGGCATTTTCCCATTCCTGGTCAAATGCTTGAGATTTATAATAATAGTTAAAAATCCTTGAAAATTTGAATTATAGACCCAGTACATTAATAATTTACTTTGTAAGGTTGAAATGCTATTTTACATCATCAGCCAAGAAAGCTTTTGAAATTCTTAAACTATAGGGTTTGAAAGGCATTATCCCACTTCTGGTCAAAGTGCACGGATTAAAATAATAGTTAAAAATCTCTGTAAAATAGAACTATTGACTGCCAGTACAGTAATAATTTCATTTGTGTTTGAAATGCTGCATTTTCCTATCATCAGCCAAGAAAACTCCTTGAAATTCAATGAACTGTAGTGGTTTGAAAGGCATTATCCCACTTCTGGTCAAAGGCACCTTGATTAATAATAATAGTTAAAAATCTCTGTAAAATAGAATTATAGACCCAGTTTATTCCATATCTTGCTTAGAGGTTTGAAATACTTATTCAATATCATCAGCCCAGACAGCTTCTTGAAATTCCATAAACTGTAGGTTTTGAAGACATTTTCATCCCATTTCTGGTCAAATGCATGTGATTCATAATAATAGTTAAAAATCACTGAGATAATTTGGAATTCATTGACTCCAAAGTACATTAATAATTCTTCATTTGTGGTAGCTTTGGAATGCCATTTACTATCATCAGCCAAGATATACTTCCTGGAAATTAACATAAACTGTAGGTTTTAAAGGCATTATCCCACTTCTGGTCAAAGGCATGTGGATTCATAATACTAGTTAAAAATCTCTGTAAAATAGGGATTATAGACCCAGTTCTATTCATAATTTGCTCAGAGGTTTGAAATACTATTCAATATCATCAGCCCCAGACAACTTCTTGAAATTCAATAAACTGTAGGTTTTAAAGACATTATCCCATTTCTGGTCAAATGCATGTGATTCATAATAATATTAAAAATCACTGGATAATTTGGAATTCATTGACCCAGTACATTAATAGTAGCTACTTGTGGTGGTTTGAAATGTGCTATTTACTATCATCAGCCAAGATAACTTTGAAATTCCATAAACTGTAGACGAAGGCATTATCCCATTTCCTCTGGTCAAATGCATGTGATTAATAATAATACTAAAATCACTGATAATTTGAAATTCATTGACCCAGTACATTAATAATTTACTTGTAGCTTTGGAATGCCATTTTACTTCATCATCAGCCAAGATAACCTCTTTGAAATTCCATAAACTGTGGTTTTAAAGCTGCATTATCCCATTTCTCTGGTCAAAGGGCACGCGTTGATTCATAATAATATTAAAAAAATCCTTTGTAAAACAGAATTATAGACCCAGTTTATTCATAATTTGCTCAGAGGAATGAAATACTATTCAATATCATCAGCCACATTAAATCCCTTGAAATTCAATAAACTGTGGTGGTTTTAAAGACATTATCCCATTTCTGGTCATCAACACATGTGATCTATAATAATAGTAGAAAAATCTCTGGGAAAATTTGAATTTTGACCCAAAGTTCATTCATAACTTGGTACTTGTAGGCTCTTGGAATGCTATTTTTACTAACATCAGCTAAGCATAAACTTCCTTGAAATTCCTTAAACTGTAGGTTTTGTGCCAAGTATTATCCCATTTCTGGTCAAATGCATGTGATTAATAATAATAATAGTTAAAAATCACTGATAATTTTTGGAATTATAGACTGCTAGTACATTAATAATTCTACTTGTAGCTTCTGGAATGCCATTTTACCAACATCAGCCAAGATAACCCCTCCTTGAAATTCCATAAACTGTAGGCCGCAAAGGCATTATCCCATTTCTGGTCAAAGGCACGTTGATTCATAATAATAGCTAAAAATCTCTTGTAAAATAGAATTATAGACCCAAAGCTTATTCTGCTAATTCCTGTTCTCGAAGAGGTTTGAACATACTATTCCAATATCATCAGCCAAGACAACTTCTTCGAAATTCAATAAACTGTAGGTTCTGAAAGACATTTTTCATCCCACTTCTGGTCAAATACATGTGATTCATAATAATAGTAGAAAGTAATTTTGAAAATTTGAATCTTTGACCTAGTTCATTCATAACTTACTTGTAGGTTTGGAATGCCATTTACTTCATCATCAGCCAAGATAACCTCTTTGAAATTCCTTAAACTGTAGGTTTTAAAGGCATTATCCCATTTCTGGTCAAATGCATGTGATTAATAATAATAGTTAAAAAATCACTGATAATTTGAATTATAGACCCAGTACATTAATAATTTCATTTGTCGGTTTGGACTGCTTACTTACTATCATCAGCCAAGAAAACTACTTGGAAATTCAATAAACTGTAGGTTTAAAGCTGCAATTTCATCCCACCTTCTGGCCAAAGGCACGTTGATTCGGTAATAATAGTTAAAAAATCTCTTGAAAATTTTGAATCTATTGACCCAGTACATTACATACACCCCACTTGTAGGTTTGAAATGCTATTTTTACTATCATCAGCCCCCTGACAGTATTTCTTTAGAAATTCCATAAACTGTAGGTTTTAAAGGCATTATCCCACTTCTGGTCAAAGGCATGTGATTACTAATAATTAGGTTAAAAAATCCTTGTAAAATAGAATTATAGGACCCAGAACATTTTCATAATTTGGATCAGAGGTTCCAGGGGGCTAATCTATATCATCATCTGTACAGACTTCTTTGAAATCCATAAACTGTGGTGGTTTGCATTATCCCACTACTGGTCAAATGCATAAGGATAACCAATAATAGTTAAAAACTTCGTACCTGAACTGTTGACCTAGTTCACTTACTCTGTAACTTGGAAATGCCATTACTATCATCAGCCAAGATAACTTGAAATTCACCAACCAGTAGGTTTTAAAGGGCCATCTCAAATTCTGGTCAGCGCACGGATTAAATAATAGCTGCAACAGGCAATAATAATTCACTTGTGGCTGTATGGAATGCTATTTCCTTAATAATGTCGTTATGTTCCTGTTCCAAAACTGTAGGTTTAAAGGCATTATCCCACTTCTGGTCAAAGGCATCTGATTCATAATAATAGCTGCACCGGAACATTTCAGGCTATAGATCCAGTACATTGATAGTTTACCATGGTCAAAACGCTGTTCTATCATCAGCCAAGAAACTTCGGTATCCATAAACTGTAGGTTTTGTTGCATATCCCATTTCTGGTCAAATGCATGTGATTGATAATATTAGTTAAAAAATTAAGAATTTCAGCTTAGTGTATTTCCACTTTACATGTAAATTCGCATTACGGCAACTTTGAAACATAATTCAAGATACGGCATCCGCAAAGCTTTAAAAAAGTTATATTTCTCAGTCATTCCTCCATTTGGTTTTCCAGTTACAGAGCGGAGGACATGCTTCCCGCCCCTCTGCATCAAAATCCCACCACGCCCGCCAAACACCTGGGATGGACTCCATTTCGAACTTCTTCATTGTTGAGATGTCAAAATTCAAGTTCCTTTGAATCTTCCAATCAGAAAATGACATGGTTCTTTCACCGCTTCACAAAGCGTGGTGGTGTTGTACTGTGAAGAAAAACAGAAAGACATAATCACGTACCTCATGTTTCCGGCATTAACTAACTACATCAAAAACATTCAAGAAAAATGGCCACCAACATGCTTAAAACCATGGAAAGCACACTTCGAATGAATCGGAATGAAGCCAAGGAGTGGGATTGAACAAGGAGGAGGGTGATGCAAGGAAACCAGAGACGCGGTGACGGGTTGGGAGGAGGAGGAGCGAGGAGAGAAGCCGGAGTGATGGACCTTGAGAGGCGTGGGCAGGCGGAGGAAGAGGCAGCGAGAAATGAGTGGCTGGAGGCGGACAGAGGACGGTTTGCGGGGAAGAGGCGGTGAGAGAAGAGCGGAGCGACCCGAGCGAGGAGCTGAGCCGCAGGAAGAGGTGCGTGAAAGAGCAGCATACAGTGGCTGGTTCAAGTGCCGTGAGACGAAATGAGGGAAGAGGCGCGAGGAGTATGCAGGGCGGAGCCGGTTTAATTTGTTGGCGAAGAGGGCGCAGGAGCGGCGCGCGGCGAGTCAACAGGAAGGTGCATATATAGTGTAGTGGCTGGAGTGGCGAGTCGGTGCCGGTGGGAAGAGGGTGCAGCAGGAGCAGTGGTCGAGCGCGGGGCGAGGTGCATGGCGCAGTAGTGGGCGGGAGCAGAGTGATTGAGCGAGGTTATGGGTGCAGTGAGAGAAAGCGCAAGTGTCGGAAGTGGTTATGAGTCGAGCCAGGAAGAGGAGAGCAGTGGGTGGGATGGAGTGAGTCGAATGTAGGGAAGAGGCAGAGAAGAGTGGGGAGTGACTGAGCGAGGAAGGAGTAGCATAGTGGTGGAGGACTGAGCGGAGGATGGGAAGAGAGGAGAGAAGGATCACAGGGAGTCGATAGAAGATATGGGTGAGGATGAAGAGGGAGCGAGGGAAAGGAGCGGGCGAGGAGTGAGTTGAGCGGCGAGAGGGTGATGAAATGAAGGAGTGGCGAGAAGTGTAGTGGGTGGAGGATCGAGCAGGCGGAGTTGATGAGGAAGAGTGGCGGAGAGTAGCATAGCGGCGGAGATCGGCGACATTGAGCGAGGGCGGTGAGTAGTGCAGTGGGGAGCGATAATGAGCGAGGGTAAAATCGGCAGAGGAGTTGAGCAGGAAGAGGCAGGAGATAGCATTAGTGGGCGGAAAGACCGGTTTCTCGAGCGAGTTGAGCGAGGAAGAGGGCGTGGTGAGCAGCACAGCGTTGGAGGCTGAACAGCGGAAGAGGGTGAGGCAGTGGGGAGCGGGAGGAGCTGAGCAGGAAGAGCAGGAGTGTTAGCCAGCGGCTGGAGTGGGTGAGCAGAGCGGAAACGAGCGAGGCGAGGGAGGCGCAGCGGAGAGCAGCAGCGGCGTAGTGACTGGAGCGGCTGAGCGAGGAAGAGGCGGGTGATACAGCACTTGAAGCGCGAGTTGAGTGAGGAAGAGGCGAGAGCAGCACAGCGGTTGGAGTGGGTGGAGCGGGAGGGCCCAGCGGAAGCGAAAGCGCAGTGAGAGCGGGGAGCGACCGGATGGAGCCGAGGCGGAAGAGAGCAGCACAGCGGTTGAGTGGGCGGCTGGGTATTATCGAGCGAGATGGCGATGCGAGCATAGCCATGGGGAAGCGGACCGACGGGCGAGTCGAAATGGTGAAGAACCGCTTTTAGCAGCGCAGCGGCGTAAGATGGCGACTAGGAAGAGGGTTCCAAAGGAAGCCGATGGTGACCGAGTTCCAGCCATGGAAGGAGAGGAGCGATCTGTTTGAACAGTGCAGTGACAGGGTGGATGACCGCGAGCCCATACAAGCGAATAGGCGCAGCAGAGTAGCAGCGGGTCATCTGGAGGGATGAGCTCCAGTTTGGTGGAAGAGGGCGAGAGCAGGGTGCTGGGAGCGAAAGGGTGGATGAGTGAGTCGAATGAGGGAAATATGGAAGGAGCAGGGCATGGAGCAGAGCGAGTCAGGGTAAGTGGGTGAGAGTACATGAAGGGAAGAATGACCGCCTATGGAAGGGAGGGATGAAGAATGAAATGAGTTAAGAGCGATTGAGAGAGCGAGAATTTGCCAGTGATGAACATTTATTTTAACAACCGGTATCAGACACCAAACACCATCACGCACCGTATTTTTATCATTAACCATTCAGTTGCCATACGTATGTATCAGGATGCAAATCCGCCTTTACTTCCGACGCCAGATGTCTCGAAGAAACAGTGACTTCCTCCATATTCGTCGCCATCGTAAGGAGACCATTCAGACGATGAGCGAGTTTTGTGTCGAAGAGTCACCCTCATTCTTATAACCATTGAAAATTCCAGTTAACAAATAGGAATGGCAGTTTCATTTAAATATGTTAATGTAAAGTTATACCAAAAGGCGAATTATATGAATGCGCATTTTACTTAATGTTAACTTCATTCGGTAACATAACCGGTTATTGATCAACGCAGAACAATATTGAACAAGTGATAGAACAGGCTAATACGTCACATTTTCACAGAAGCCTTCCCGTATTAGTTCCCGTCGATACGACGACAAGACCACCATAGAGCAGTTAGTGAACACCGGTGCAGAAACAACTCCCATAAACTGGCTTATCATTCCTCATAATGCCAAAAACAGTAAAAATATTCATATTGTTATTCATCTGCGCATTACCTTGAAAATCGCCTTGAATCCTCGGGTATTGTTTCGAAGAACGCCAAAGCTATTTTCTGCATTGAATCGTACCTTCTTCTTTAGTACCACCAACATATGCCGATAGTCATTACGCCGCGAGATAAAAATTATTCAGCTACAGCACAATAAGACAGCTTTCTTCCCAACAGCCATACAGATGAAAGGATATACCCAGCTGGCACCCTTAACTTTGTCATTGCATTGAAGTTCGCTAAAGTCTTCAGCAGCGCTGACCGAGAATTGCGATTACCTTCGTGCTATTCGTCCGACTTTACGGATCGAAAGGGCGTTCGCTGAACAAATTTCGTCATATTCAGTTATTGACCGGTGGGTGAGACCGTAACAAGTCTTCAGATAGCACCACAGAATTTATGAACGCTGATATTGTTCACCCCGAACCTCATTAGTTTCATTACCGTTTCCAAATAAGTGGTGTAGCGTATCATCTCCTTAATATTTCAGAAAGATGCCCGACAGCCTTTCCGTGACCATTGCATCATCATTGCAAACCATCTTCGCGTCATCCAAAGGTAGCAAGTATTGTTGGCTTTAAAGATCGATACATCATTACTTTCCTCTTGCCTTCTTCTGGTCGTCTTCGGTGTCCAGCAATATTTCGTCAATGAGCGTTTTCAAATCGCCTCATCGTATCACGACCTGGTGCGTCATTTTCATCAATTACATCACTTAGAACGAAATTCCTCGATGTTTCATATGCGTTTCATATTACGCGTAACATTGTTTCAATCAATTCCACCATTTACTACCGAATACAGCGTGTATCAAATCAGTTGATAAACAAAACAAAATAATAATATCAAATTTCGAAAACATCGTTGAAAATATGTATACATTTGTAAGCAGATTCAAACTCAATAGATCTTCATTTCACTGGATAATGCCAAGGATACCGACAGACTTCACAAGTATCACGTTCCATCCATGTATACACCGAAATGGGTCGTAACAATGATTACGATAATATCAGCCTTCAATAGCGAATGCATGGTCAGTGGGGAATTCGTTCAAATCGTGTAAAGAAGAAACGGTAAATCACAGTATTTCGTCATCGCAGGCCGATTAATACAGTAATCGAAGTCAAATGAAGCGGTCATAAATACGGCAGAATTTTAAATGAAATAGTTAACTCATCTATTTGCGTTAAGACTGCGAAGAGGTCATCTTCTTTCTCTGCCTGAAGTTCCTTTCTGTCAGCGCCTACCGAAGATCCGCTTAGCGAAATAAATATATTCGAAACTCGGTTAGCAACTCAGACGTTTCACCATCAACCAATCGAAAATATAGACGATAGACGGGTAGAGGGAGGCCGAGGAGAAAGTAAACAGTCAATAAAGCTCCATTTTGCGCAGCATTTTACAGCAGCCGCATCGTACCGGGGAATACACATTCATTTTCGAAAATCGCAAGACTAAGAGCAACACAGTCGCCGTCTTCATTGCAACAGTTTGTCAGGCGTCCTCACGGAAGCTGAAAAGTTTAATCAGTTACTGCCACCATCACTTCATCACTTTCGTTAATATCTGAAACAGTTTGCTGTTCGTTACAACATCGGTATATTCCATATAACGCAATATTGTCTCGATCAAGGGCGAAAGAGAATGAATACATGTCAATTACTGAATATCATCGTCAACCACGCACAGCACATTTCTTTGGTGATAACGTTATTATTCAATACACCAAACAATAATGCACACTACCCTCCCCCGTCGTTATTGCTTCACACTTCGAACGCCATGTTATGCAGAGATAATTATGTAAAGTCATTAATTATCGTGCTCAACGGTCTGCGTACACCATACAGCGTCATATTCAAGTTGTACCACGCCGCAAACACGTACGTATTGCAGAAGTTGTTATTTCGACAGATATCAATATAATTACACTGGCATATCACAGGCCGATTATAACGGTCGAATAAATATCATCTTCGATACGATGTTCGTCTGTTCGACTTCACACCGAATTGGCGAAAGGGAACTGTTAAAACCGTTAAATAACGGTCGAATCAACCGAATAGAGCATCGTCAAGCACGATCGCAGATCGTTACCGAGCAGTTCACCCGCCGTCGTCACCAGATTACCGAAACAAAGAATCTCCAGCGATGAACAGTATCTACGAAAGGCGTGAACTCCACGTTGCTGCGGTTATCCGACATAAAACAGCTTGCGGGAGAAATAACACATTTGCAGAAATAATTTGTAATCCTTTAACGAATCTGACGGAATGCATACGGCTTCAGGTAATTTCACAACCTTGTACGCATGCAACAGACAATGCCGTCTCGATTTTAACCACGTATACAATGTTGCCGAAAGGAAGCCAGCGCATTCATTGCTGCATTAACAGCGAATTTCGATTGGTCGATGGAAGGCCATTGACAAGTAGTTCTAAGAAAGCGATCGTGGGGAGATTCGAAAAAGCCTTTGCTTGGATAGACGACAGCGATTTTGCCGTTAAATACAAAATGAATCAACATATATCATATATCACATTCGTTTCCGAACGTTATCGAAGAAAAACACATCAAATATACACGTAGCCATGCGAAGATGGGGAACGTAATTTATGAAAGCACGCTCGCCATTTCCTCCATTCAACAAGTTCACGAGGTTGCCAAGGAAGTTCGATTTCGAGATATCGCTATATTCCATGACCATCATCTCCATTACGGCTGCCGCATCACCTATGATACCAAAACAAAAACACTTTCTGGAGTAGTATTTCACGCCGGTCAACAATGTCATACCGTGCCAATCACAACACCAAGCAAAATTTTGGATGTTTTCGTGAAATAACATTATTCATTCCCATACAATACTTAAACGCACATCTCTAAAGCCGATTCTCAAAACTTCATGTACAATAAATCAAAATAGAAGCGCCAGTCATTGATGGCCGTTAGCGTTAAAGCAATTGAACAAACTTTACGCACAAGGATAGTGCGGGGACAACTATCTATCGCGAAATGATAAGACATGGCATGCTTTCGTATATGTAATTGTTGGTTGCTCAATGAAACATTGCAGACCAGCATTTGCATTTATCGCTTCACTCATTTAAGATTCTTTTCCAGATACTCGCCAAACAGGCTTGACATGAAGCAAGCATAGCGGCACATGCCACGATACTGAATTTTAAGATACCGCAAGGGCTGACGTGATTTTACCGTTTCATAACATAGGCCCAGTGGGCCCAGAAAAGAATAGATAATGAGTAAGTTTCAATCACTTGGTATTCTTCATCAAAATATTGGTTATGCATCAGAGCAGTATGCGGGATATCCAACTAACCAGCGCAAATCGGAATCATAGGAATGTTCAGTGGTCAGACCCGCAGAAAAATGCTCATAACGGTTTCGTCACCATACCAAGCAGTTATTAAGCAAATCTGTGCGAAATGAGGTGAAAGACGCGCTATGATTGCTGCTATCTGGTTAGGTTAGCGAGCGAGCGAGCATGTCTTTACAAAAACACTTTGGCAATATTCCGAAACAGCGAACTGGAAACAGTTCCTCCAGAAAACCACTGGGGATACCATCTTCGCCAGAAAGAAGAAGAAATTATTTTCTCAGCAAACACATGCCGCGGTACAAATTGCAGCAGCATGACACATTAAAAGAAGCACTGGATGGCAATATGTGCTATCAAATATAATCATCATCGCCACGCATTTACGCATTTATCGCAGTGAACGCACGCACGCATGTTATCGTCGAAATATCAATAAAATAATAATCACCAGTGTTTTGCCAGCCGCTGAAGAATATACGCTGTGACTTCAGCACCGCATTTAGCACGCAGTTATTATCAAAGAAACCATTTTTCCACGTTCCTCACTATTCAATTCAATTACGTCGCCTGTAAATATCTTCCGTTGCCGAGTATTAAACTCATGTTACGCCGACATCAACTTATCTTCACCACTTTGCAACAGCCTGCTCGCTTCGATCACCTTTGCGGGTTGTGTGGTCTCAGCATAGAATAAATAAGCGGGTCAGAATTGTCGCCGGTTTCACCGTAGTATAATTACGCCAATACACCGGAGAGGCGTGGGCGGGTGCGAGGTGCGTAAATAGTGGGGAGGGGATTATCAACCATTATTGGCATGGGCATGTTAAACGCCAGCGCATCACCTTCAGTTCGAATGAACAGATAAGTCGGCGCAAGGTCCTCCTCGTCTTTCATTCCGTGCGGCGTAAGTTGGTTGTTCGATATACTCTCCGCTTCTGTGCTGGCAAATATATATTCGATAACAATTTCTTCGTTCATTGCGAGGTGTAAGTTATATATATCTCCGTTCCTCTGTATGGCGTAGTTCGCCTTTTATTCCTGTTCGATATTCCCGTGGTGTAAAGTTGTTATTAACCGATAGTTTTCCCGCCTTCAGCATGTTTGCTATATCCGGATTCGCCTTTTATTTGGTGAGGTGTAGTTATATATCTGATATAGTCTTCGCCTTTGAGGCGTGTTGCATATCTGACATACGCCTCGCCTTTTACAGAGGTGTGTCTCGACATACTCGCCTTTTATCTGGTGAGGTGTAAACGATTCTCGACTTTATTCTGTACATATCTTCGCCTTTTATTCTGTGGTGTTGCAGCACTGACATGATTTTCCTTCGCCTTCATTCTGTGAGGGTGGTTATGTAAGCCTGGATATGGTCTTCGCCTTCGTCTGCAGGAGGTGTAGTTATATATCCGATATACTTTTCAGGTGGCGTAAATATATTCGATATAATTCTTCCGACTTTCATTTGGTGAGGTAAAGCCGGCGTGAATTATCTTCGCCTTCATTTGCATGGCATATCCGATTCGACTTTCAGCGGCATATCCGGATAGGCCTTCGATCTCTTTATTTGAGGTGGTTATATCTGATAATTCTTTCCGTCTTCATGCGGGTTATATCCGATAGATTCCTCCGCCATTTGTGAGTGTAAGTATATATCTGATATACTTTTCCGTCTTCATTCTGCGTGGGTTAATTCGATTTGTTTTCCTCGCCTGATGTGGCGAAAACTATTCGCTCTTTTATCTTCTGTGAGGTGGTTATATATCTGATACTCTTTCCTCGCTTTCAGGTGTGGAAGTTTAATATCGATTTTCGATTATTTGTGTGGTGTCAGTTATAGCATCCGATGTATACACCCCCGACATCCTCACAGAACGGTCGGGGAGCGTATACATCGGATATATAACTGACACCACACAGAATGAAAAGTCGAAGGTATATCCGGATATTAAACTTTACACCACACAGAAGGAAAGTCGGGAAGGGTATATCGGATATATAACTTACACCCTCACAGAATAAAGGCGGGAAGGGTATCGGATATATAACTTACACCACATGGAATGAAAGGCGGGAGGGTAAATCGATATAAAACTAACCCACACAGAATGAGAGACGGGAAGGGTATATCGGATATATATAACTTACACTTCACAGAATGAAAGCATGGGAAGGGTCTATCGATATATAACTTTACACCATACAGAATGAGAGACGGGAAGGGGTATATCGGATATATAACTTACACCCAGAATAAAAAGTCGGGAAGGGTATATCGGATATATAACTTACACCATACAGAATGAAAGTCGGGAAGGGTATATCGGATATATAACTTACACCATACAGAATGGTGCTATGGGAAGGGTATATCCGATATATAACTACACCTCACAGAATGAAAGTCGGGAAGGGTATATCGGATATATAACTTTACACCACACAGAAGGAGGGAAGGGTATATCGGATATATAACTTACACCCTCACAGAATGAAAAGGGCGGGAAGGGTGTACTAGATACATAACTTACACCTCACAGAATGAAAGGCGGGAAGGGTATGCTCATATATAACTTGCATAACTCACACAGAATAAAAGGCGGGAAGGGTATATCGGATATATAACTTACACCTCACAGAATAAAAAGTCGGGAAGGGTATGTCGGATATATAACTTTACACCCTCACAGAATAAAGGCGGGAAGGGTGGGTATGTCGGATATATATAACTTACACCCTCACAGAATAAAAGGCGGGAAGGGTATGTCCGGATATATAACTTACACCTCACAAGAATAAAAGGCAGGAAGGGTATATCAGATATATAACTTACACCTCAGAGCAGAATAAAAGGCCAGGAAGAGGTATGTCGGATATATAACTCTTAAACCATGCAGAATGAAAGGCGGAAGCAGTATATCCAGTTATATATAACTTACACCACACAGAATAAAAGGCGGGAAGGGTGGTATCGGATATATAACTTACACCTCACAGAATAAAAAGGCGGGAAGGGGTACAATTGATATATAACTTTACACCATACAGAATGAGAGTGAGAGGAAGGGTTATATCGGATATATATAACACCACACCTCACAGAATGAAAGACAGGAAGTGCGCATCGGATGTATAACTTACACCATACAGAATGAAAGACGGGAAGGGTAGCCATCGGATATATAACTTACACCACAATAGAATCGAAAGACAGGAGAGGCTGTTACTACCAGCTATGTTTCATCTATCCAGATATGAAGGCGAGGAGGGAGTGCATAGCATACTTAACATATACCCATGCTAATAATGGTTTGTCATCCCCCTCCCCACCCCAACCCCACACACCTCCACACTCCACACCTTCACACTCTCTCCAATTAAAACTTGAAGGGGTAACAACCATTATTGGCATGAGTATATACTACAAGTCAGTGTGCGAACTGGTGTCCAAATCTTGTTACCCAGCCGAAGGGCTACTCATGCCTGAAAGTTACTAGCCCACAAAATAATCCTTACCAGCCCGAAATTTGAATGTAGAAACTGAGCAAATGATTGCAAAAATAGATGAGAATAAGATAATGTCGGCATGGTACGGGTTTATTATAACTTAAACAAGTCGGAGAGAGTGAAATATTTACAAAATGACCCCTGAATTGGGTGTGGGATAGGTGTAGCGAGGAAAGAGAATGGTTTCTTTTGTTGCATTGGATATGCTGCATTATGCATGCAGATGCAAGTCACATATATCTCATAGCCGCTTAAAACCCGTAACATTAAATTGTGCTCTTGTACAACCACCTACCTGCAACAGTGTGTGTGTGTGCGTGCGTGCGTGCGTGCGTGCCGATGCGTGCGTGTGTGCGTTATGTACGGCCTCACTTTTATATTTTATTTGTACCATCAAATTGATTAGTGTCACAGTAGGGCCAACTAGCTGGGTGCTCTTTTAATGTATCATAATACTATGTCTATACAATTTGTACCCACAGCATGTGACACTTTGAGAAAATAATTTCTTCTTCTTCTGGCGAGGTGGGGGTATCCTAGTGGTTAAGGCTCTGGAGACCCAAGACCGGGTTAAGCTGTGATATTGCTGGAATATTGCCAAAGAAGTAACATAAAACCATACTCACTTCAAAGCTCCTTGCTCTTCTTCTTAAGTGCCTTAATCATAAGCCGCATGCTCACACACCATTTCACTTTAGACATATATACCTGCTGGTATTTCTATGACCCGAAACCATTTATAGGCATTTTCTCTACGGTCTATTACTGAACATTCCTATATAGTTGTTGATTTGCACTGGATATAAGTTGGATATCCCATATATTTCCACATACCTGCTCCTGATCTGCATAACCAATATTTTTATTGAAGAATACCAAGTAGTCCAAACTACTCATTATCACTATTCTTTCACAATTTATAGATTTCTATATTGTAAGAGAAACAATTAAAATCACATCAGGACCTACACTTTTACCGAATATCTTAAGATATTCCAATATCAGTATATATATGTGCCACTATGCTGCTTCATGTCATACCCAAATATATTTTAGCCTTGTAGGGTATCTGACAAAAAGAATCTTAAATAGAGTAAGCAATAAATACACAAATGCTGGTCTACTAATGTTTCATTAATTATTATGTGCATTATATCTACGAAAACATGCCATATCTTAAAAGCTATCCATTTTCACTGCATTAAGATGGAATTACATTTGTCCCACCTGTCCTTGTGCACATGGGTGATCCAATGCTTTGTACTCTTGGCCATGTGACCTGATCCTGAATAAATTTCTTTGTTCTTTGCTCTATTTTTTGTTCTTTAATACACAAGTTTTGAAGAAATCAGCTTTAGAATGGTATGCATTTAAAATATTGTATAGAATGAAATAAATGTTATTTCCACAGAAAACATCAGAATTTTTGCTTAATTGTTGTGATTGAGCACACAGTACATGACATTGTTGTTCATTTTAACAATGAAATACTACTCAAAAGTGTTTTTGTTTTGGAAGCTGCATCATAGGTATGACATACCTTTAGCCATGAGGAAGTTAATGGAATGATAGTCATGGAATATAAGAAACTGTAGACTTGTGCTGCAATCTCAGAGCTCAATACTTCAGGCATATTCCTGTAACCTATTAAGATTGTTAGATAGGTTAGGAAATGGCAAGCATTACTTTTCATAATTACCTTTCCCATCTTCAGTTATAACTGCACACTTATAACTACATGTATATTATTCATGTTTTTCTTCAATGCTTTGTTCTTGACAAACAAGTGATAAAACCCCAAATATATAATATATTTAATTCATTTTATCAAATTTAACAACCAAAATCACTGTCAGTCTATCAAACAAAACTTTTCAAGGTAAGAGCCTACTCCACAGTCCTTCTTAAATTTACTTGTCCAATAGTATACATATTAATCCAAATTCATATTTAATACCTTAATGGGTCACACTTTAACCTTTCAACATATTGTATACATGGGTTAAAATCAAGACAACATTATCTGTTTACATGCATTACAAAATTTATGAAATTACCTAACCATATACATTCCCATCCAAATTCATTCACAGAGTTACAAATTATTTCACAAATATTATTATTTCTCCCACAAAATGTCCTATATGAGATAACCACCTTGCTCAAATAAACAGTAGGTTCTCACACCTTTCATAGAGTCTGTTCCTCCTTGGAATTCTTGTTTCAACAATCTGGTGAGCAGCAGCAGATCTGAACAGACAGCTACTCAGTAGCAATTAGGGAAGCATCTGGTGACATGTTTATGGCAAGTCTGCACAGTCAGTGCTAACTCAAGCTGGTCTCTATTCAGTTGATTCAGCCATTAACAGACAGTTTTAACCAATTCCACTTTCACCAATTCAGTTCAAGCAAGTCTAGAAACAGACAAACACTCATATCCAAAGATGATGGCAATTCATTGATTATAATCAACCTGTGATATACTAGTATAGTACATAATATTATCTGTCAAATACTGGAGTTTGCTTTCTGCAATACACATTACAATGTTTGCAGCAAAAGTGAGAAATACAACCCAGATATGACACTGTATAATTGTATACCTGGACTCAATTGAAAACAATGAAATGTGACTGTTTTTATAGTACATCTACATAACATAGCATTCAAGTGTAAGGAAAGCATCTTCTTTATTGGGGAGGTAACATGTAAAGGTGTGCATGTGTTTGGTGTAACAGATATGCTTTGTTATATACCAAAAATGTACTGTGCATGGTTGGCAGGTATTAACATACTAGTAGGTAACATGTAATATATTCATCTCACCTTTGATAAAGTATCAGAGACCATATAATACATTATATGGTCTCCTGATGTTATAATAGCAAAACACTCTTAAATATTTCTATTTCAAGATTATATTAACAAAGTATTAAAGTGATGTAAAAAGAATTCCACACATACACACAACTCTTTAGTAGCTAATTAAACTCCTTTATATACATGAGACACCTAAACCAAACTGATCACCCAATGGGAACAACATTTGTGTTTGCTCTTAATTCTTGCAGTTACTGTCATGTCAAAATGAATGTGTATTCCCAATTACCCAATCACAGCTGCTGTAAAATGCCACCAAATTAGGGCTGTGAACTGTTTGCACCATTTCCTCCCTCAGATGCCAAGACCCTCCCTCCTCTACCCATCCCCAGTGTCAGTGTCTAACTGGTACCTAGTTGAGGGTTGATGGAATTAATTAAGAGTGTTAGAACATTTGACCTCTGGGTTTATATAACCAAAGGTTTCAGAATACCTTTATCAGATAGTACAATGTTTCCTTCATGAACAGTTGTCATAGTACAGGCACTGATATAGAAAGAACTTCAAATAAGAAGAAAAAGAAGAATGGCCATCTTCACCTGAATGCTAACACAAATAGGTAAGTTAATATTTCATTTAAATTCTACCATATTTATGACCACTGACTGAACTGTTCTTGTAATATCAGCCTGCAAATGATAAAAATACTGTAATTTACCATTTCTTGCAATTTTTCCAATTTATTTTTGTGTTGATTGTTCCCACTGTTATACATTCCTTGTGAAGGAAGTATTATTATCATGTATCATTGTTGTTATTTGTAATTATATATATGGATGGAATTTCAATGATACTTGTATGAGAAATTCTGTCAAGTCTATTTATCCTTGGCATTATCCAGTTAAAAGGACAAAGGTGGGAAATGAAGATCTATTGAAGGTTTGAGATTATCTCTTACAAATGTATACATATTTTCAAAAGGATGACCCCCATGTGTTTTCAAGAATTTGATAATAGTAGTAACATGGGGCTTGAAATTTTGTTTTGACCCTCAACTGATTTAGGAAATTACCACACTGTATAAATATTCCAGTAGCTAAATGAATTGGAATCTTATGACCTAAACTATGCTTGAAGTGAATTGAAACATGAAATGTTACACTTGAAATATAAAGAAAACACATATAAATTTATCAAGGAATTATGTGTTCCTAAACCTGATATGAGTGATATGGAAATGACCTTTCAGATACATTGATGATTTATTGAGCGATTTTAAAGAAAACACTCATTGAGCAAGAAATAATCATTACTGAATTTCAAAACAGTATTAGAAAACTTTAGAAATGTCAATGATGGCATGTTATCAAGTCTTTAAAATATATACTATACCTTGGAGAAACAACACAGAGATGAAGGATACACAGAAAACTGATATTACATGGAATGCAATAGTAGAATGAGAAAAAATATCCAAGAACATCTCACAACAAAAAGAAACTCGAATTAGGAATGATACACTACAATATTTAGAAGCAATCCCAATGAGAAACTAATAAAGGTTCCTGGGGTGAGAACAATATCCAACTTGATTCATAAATCTCTATGAACATATCCTAAGAAACTGAAGTACAGTCCTCGAGCTTTACCCACCAGTCTAATGTGCCAAGTTCAAAATTTGTTTCTTGTCAAGTAAGAACACACCCACTTCCAGTCCATAAAAGTGAGACAAAAAATGCTGAATAATGCATGCCAATTCTTACATTTTCAGTCCAGCAAACTTGAGAGACTTTTAGCACAGACTGCAAGTACAGTAACCAAAGTTAAAGGGTGCCAGGAAACAGATATACTCACTCATCCTAGCATAACATTTATGAGCTATTTTCTGTGTACTGTAGACTGAATAATTTTATCCTCCTTGGCATGAAAATAAATATTCTATGTATATGGTGAAATTGAATCTACTTCAAAATCTTTGATCCGCCAGCAGCCGCCTCAACCCTACAGAAAACCAGCATCTTTAAACGCACGCGACGAACATTCTTGTACCGTTTTACCGCACCGTTTCGCACGTTCACCGTTCTCTATGAATCTTGTCATAATCGACAGAACCTACAGGAAACTTCTGGTAAGAAAACAAAATACGTCTAGCCTGTTCCTATTATCCTTTGTTCCACGTACTGACGTAGTTATGTCGACTCAAAACCCGCCAGTTCCTCACCAGCCTGCCAGTCGCACATCTATAATCTTCACCTTGCAGCTTACATTAACATAACCAACGAAAACCGCCATCCCATTTATCTTAAAATTTCAGCGGTTTACGCGAAACGTACCCGTTCAACCTCACCATGTACGTTCCAGTAAACGGCAATTTCGACGGGAATGTCACCACGTTCTCCAGATATCTGTAATCAGGATTTTGTATCCTGTTTACTACGTGCTGTAACCAATAGTTAATGATAAAATACGCATGAAGATGTTTATCGTTACACTTTTGTCCTAAATACCAGTTTATAGGAATGTTCTATATAACTAAAATTTTACCTTCCAATCACTGTTCACCTAATCGACGACTTCCTTCCCGACGACGAACCCAATATTCTTTCTAATCGACCACTATAATTTAATTTGACCTTCCATCCGCTTCCACTCTGCCCAGTTAATCCACTATAGCATTTCCAGACCTTGCTTCAGACCTTAATTCGCTTCCACCCATCTTCATCTACCTTAATTTCATCTCTTCCGCTTCGACCTAATTCATTTTAATCTAATCTAATCGACCATCTACTTCACTCCACATCTTCCTCGCCGACTTAATTCCACTCCAGCGGACTCAACCTGACCAGGACCATTTCATCTAATCTCTCCCTTTGTTCACTCAATTTGTCTAGTCATCTAATCGACGAGACTACTTCCCACTAATCCCTTCGCTTCGACTTTAATCGACCGACCGACCACTTCCATCCATCTCCGCTTCGACTTTAATTCCACGACCGACGAATCCATTTGCACTTCCATTTAGATCTTCGCTTCAATTCCATTCCACCCACTAATCACCATTTCATTTGATCCCTCGCTTCGACTCCACTTCACCCAGTCACCGACCACGCCACTTTACTTCATAATCTTCCCTCGTTTGACTTCCACTTGTTCCAATCGACGAACTAATTTGCGCATCTTCATTTAATCTCCACTTAACTCCTCCACGAAGTCACCGACCATCTACTTCCACTTACACCTTTCCCTGAGCCCGACTCCTTCCAATTTTAACGACCGAACTTACTTACGGCATTTCACTACTAATCTTCACCTTAACCTAATTTGCTCCAGTCACCTTAATTCCACTTACATCTACTTCCCTACTTACACCTTTCCCTTTGTTTGACTCCCTCCGCCTTAACGACCAACCACTTAAGCATTTCATTCCACCTCTTTCCCTTGCCCTAATCCTACTCTGTCATCAGGACCCACGGCATTTCCTTTACTTCATAACTCCTCTTCCTTCTCCTCGCCTTTGACTCCATGACTTGTCTTAATCGACGAATCCACTCCAGCATCTCACTAATCTTCCCCTCACCTTAACTCCTCCATGCCTAGTCAATTCCCACTCCAGCACCTTACCCCCACTAATCTCCTTGAAATCTGACTCCTCCTCATCTTAACGACCTAACCACCAGCATTCCACCACACCTCTCCCCTCGCCTTAACTTTAATTCCGCCCAGTCACTCGTGACCCACCAGGCATTCTCCCTTTACTCCACACCCTTCTTCCCTCACTTTAATCCCACTCTGCTCCAGTCACTCCACTCCACTCCAGCATCTCATCTTCACACCTCGCTTCGACTCCACTCCGCCTAGTCACTTCCCCACCATCTTCACCACACCTCACCTAATCCCCACTCACCTAGTCAATTTGACCTACTCCAGGCATTCCCTTTACCATTCCCTACCTTAATCCCACTCTGTTCCAGCCACTCCACTCCACTTTACATCTACCCCACCACACCTCTTCCTTGCCTGACTCCACTCATTAATCCCATCACCTACCATTTTACTTACACCTTGCCTTAATCCCACTTGTTCCACGACCTTTACTTTACACTCCTTGCGATCCCCACTTCTTGTCTCCACCTGCACGAATCCACCAGCATTCCCCTCACTACACCTCTTCCCTTGCTCGACTCCCTCCGCCCTAGCTCTTCACTCCACCCACTACGCTTACTCCCTACTCACTAATCTCTTTCCTTCATCTAACCTTAATCTACTCCAGTCACTCCAGACCCACCATAAGCATTTCCCTCACTCACACCTCTTCCTCGCTTCACTTCTCCACCTAGTCACTCCCACTCCATGCTTACTTCCCTACCTTACACTCCTCTTCCTCGCTTCACCTACCTTGCCTTAACCTACCTTTACCACTTTACTCCTTTCCCTTGCTCTTTGATCTACTCTGTTCTAATTCCAACTACTTTACCTTACTTTACTACATTCCTCGCTTCCACTTGTTCCTAATTTTACCATTTCACTATACTCCTTTGTTTGACTTTAATTTGCTCTAATTCCATGACCATTTTACTTTACACTTTGCTGATTTAATTTGTCGACTGACGAACGATTACTCCATTTTACTTTATACCTTTTCTCCTCGCTGACTTACTTGTTCAGACTTATATCTGGCTTTACTATATCTTTTCCCTTTGTTTTGATTTACTTCCGCTTCCACTCTAATTACACGCATTTTCATTTACACTCCCTTTTCCTTTGTTTCCTTGACTTCTTACTTTGTTTTAATTTATTCTAATCTTATTTATAGCATTTTCATTTATAATCTTTTCCCTTTCACAATCTCCTCTCATTTAGTTACTTCCTACTATTAAGCATTTTATTTATGACTTTTTCCTCATTGGATTTACTTTGTTTTATCGACGAAGCATTTTGTTAATCTACGCAATCTCTAATTTCACTTGCATCACCCACTCCTCTCTTGTTCAATCCACTCACTTGGCAACTGCCATTCCAAGTTATTCAAAGTACTTTCCATGGTTTTAAAGCATGTTGGTGGCCATTTTCTTGAATGTTTTGATGTAGTTAGTTAATGCAAACATGGTACATTGATTATGTCTTTCTGTTTTCTTCACAGTACAACACCACACCACACTTTGTAATACGAAGCAGTGAAAGAACCATGTCATTTTCTGATTGGAAAATTCAAGAACTTGAATTACAAGCATCTCAACAATGAAAGTTCAGAAATGGAGTCCATCCCAAGTGTTTGTGACTGTATTGAGTTTTGATACAGAGGGGCAGAAGGGCAAGAAGGCTTATGTTAATATCTAACTCTGTAACTGGAAAAGTGTAAATGGAGGAATGACTGAAAATATAACTTTTAAAGCTTTGCAGATGCCATATCTTAATTATATTTCAAAGTTACCATGTGCAGATTTACATGTAAGAAATGGAAATACACTAAGCTGAAATTTTAATTTTAACTAATATTATCAATCACATGCATTTGACCAGAAATGGGATAATACCTTTAAAACCTACAGTTTATGGAATTTCAAGAAGTTTTCTTGGCTGATGATAGGAAACAGCATTTCAAACCTACAAGTAAACTATCAATGTACTGGATCTATAATACAAATGTTCAGAGATTTTTAACTATTATTATGAATCACGTGCTTTTGACCAGAAGTGGGATAATGCCTTTAAAACCTACAGTTTATGGAATTTCAAGAAGTTATCTTGGCTGATGATAGGAAATAGCATTCCATACATACAAGTGAATTATTAATGTACTATTTTTAACTATTATTATTAATCACGTGCCTTTGACCAGAAGTGGGATAATGCCTTTAAAACCTACAGTTTATTGAATTTCAAGAAGTTATCTTGGCTGATGATAGTAAATAGCATTTCCAAGTTACAAGTAAGTGAACTAGGTCAACAATTCAAATTTTCAGAGATTTTTAACTATTATTAGTTATCATATGCATTTGACCAGTAGTGGGATAATGCCTTTAAAACCTACAGTTTATGGAATTTCAAGAAGCTGTCTGGGCTGATGATATAGATTAGCCTTACAAACCTCTGATCAAATTATGAATGTTCTGGGTCTATAATTCTATTTTACAGAGATTTTAACTATTATTATTAATCACATGCCTTTGACCAGAAGTGGATAATGCCTTTAAAACCTACAGTTTATGGAATTTCAAGAAGCTGTCAGGGCTGATGATAGTAAATAGCATTTCAAACCTACAAGTAAATTATTAATGTACTGGGTCAATAATTCAATTTTACAGAGATTTTTAACTATTATTATTAATCACGTGCCTTTGACCAGAAGTGGGATAATGCCTTTAAAACCTACAGTTTAAGGAATTTCAAGTAGTTTTCTTGGCTGATGATAGTAAATAGCATTCCAAACCGACAAGTAAATTATTAATGTACTGGGTCAATAATTCAAATTATCAGTGATTTTTAACTATTATTATTAATCACATGCATTTGACCAGAAATGGGATAATGCCTTTAAAACCTACAGTTTAAGGAATTTCAAGAGGTTATCTTGGCTGATGATAGTAAATAGCATTTCAAACCTACAAGTAAGTTATGAATGAACTGGGTCAAAAATTCAAATTTTCAGAGATTTTCTACTATTATTATGAATCACATGTATTTGACCAGAAATGGGATAATGTCTTTAAAACCTACAGTTTATTGAATTTCAAGAAGTTGTCTTGGCTGATGATATTGAATAGTATTTCAAACCTCTGAGCAAATTATGAATAAACTGGGTCTATAATTCTATTTTACAGAGATTTTTAACTATTATTATGAATCACGTGCCTTTGACCAGAAATGGGATAATGCCTTTAAAACCTACAGTTTATGGAATTTCAAGAGGTTATCTTGGCTGATGATAGTAAATAGCATTCCAAAGCTACAAGTAAATTATTAATGTACTGGGTCTATAATTCAAATTATCAGAGATTTTTAACTATTATTATTAATCACATGCATTTGACCAGAAATGGGATAATGCCTTTAAAACCTACAGTTTAAGGAATTTCAAGAGGTTATCTTGGCTGATGATAGTAAATAGCATTTCAAACCTACAAGTAAGTTATGAATGAACTGGGTCAATAATTCAAATTTTCAGAGATTTTCTACTATTATTATGAATCACATGTATTTGACCAGAAATGGGATAATGCCTTTAAAACCTACAGTTTATTGAATTTCAAGAAGTTGTCTTGGCTGATGATATTGAATAGTATTTCAAACCTCTGAGCAAATTATGAATAAACTGGGTCTATAATTCCTATTTTACAGAGATTTTAACTATTATTATGAATCACGTGCCTTTGACCAGAAATGGGATAATGCCTTTAAAACCTACAGTTTATGGAATTTCAAGAGGTTATCTTGGCTGATGATAGTAAATAGCATTCCAAAGCTACAAGTAAATTATTAATGTACTGGGTCAATAATTCAAATTATCAGTGATTTTTAACTATTATTATTAATCACATGCATTTGACCAGAAATGGGATAATGCCTTTAAAACCTACAGTTTATGGAATTTCAAGAAGTTATCTTGGCTGATGATAGTAAATAGCATTTCAAACCTACAAGTAAACTATTAATGTACTGGGTCAATAATTCAAATTATCAGTGATTTTTAACTATTATTATGAATCACATGCATTTGACCAGAAATGGGATAATGTCTTTAAAACCTACAGTTTATTGAATTTCAAGAAGTTGTCTGGGCTGATGATATTGAATAGTATTTCAAACCTCTGAGCAAATTATGAATAAACTGGGTCTATAATTCTATTTTACAGAGATTTTTAACTATTATTATGAATCACATGCCTTTGACCAGAAGTGGGATAATGCCTTTAAAACCTACAGTTTATGGAATTTCAAGAAGCTATCTTGGCTGATGATAGTAAATAGCATTCCAAAGCTACAAGTAAATTATTAATGTACTGGGTCAATAATTCAAATTATCAGTGATTTTTAACTATTATTATGAATCACATGCATTTGACCAGAAATGGGATAATGCCTTTAAAACCTACAGTTTATGGAATTTCAAGAAGCTGTCTGGGCTGATGATATTGAATAGTATTTCAAACCTCTGAGCAAATTATGAATGTACTGGGTCTATAATTCTATTTTACAGAGATTTTAACTATTATTATTAATCAGGTGCCTTTGACCAGAAGTGGGATAATGCCTTTCAAACCTACAGTTCATTGAATTTCAAGGAGTTTTCTTGGCTGATGATAGGAAAATGCATTTCAAACTTACAAGTAAATTATTACTGTACTGGGTCAATAGTTCTATTTTACAGAGATTTTAACTATTATTTTAATCACGTGCCTTTGACCAGAAGTGGGATAATGCCTTTCAAACCTATAGTTTAAGGAATTTCAAAAAGCTTTCTTGGCTGATGATAGTAAATAGCATTTCAACCTTACAAGTAAATTATTAATGTACTGGGTCTATAATTCAAATTTTCAGAGATTTTTAACTATTATTATAAATCTCAAGCATTTGACCAGGAATGGGAAAATGCCTTTAAAACCTACAGTTTAAGGAATTTCAAAGAAGTTTTCTTGGCTGATGATAGTAAATAGCATTTCAAACTTACAAGTAAAATTATTAATGTACTGGGTCTATAATTCTATTTTACAGAGATTTTTAACTATTATTATGAATCACATGCCTTTGACCAGAAGTGGGATAATGCCTTTAAAACCTACAGTTTATGGAATTTCCAGAAGCTATCTTGGCTGATGATAGTAAATAGCATTCCAAAGCTACAAGTAAATTATTAATGTACTGGGTCAATAATTCAAATTATCAGTGATTTTTAACTATTATTATGAATCACATGCATTTGACCAGAAATGGGATAATGTCTTTAAAACCTACAGTTTATGGAATTTCAAGAAGCTGTCTGGGCTGATGATATTGAATAGTATTTCAAACCTCTGAGCAAATTATGAATAAACTGGGTCTATAATTCTATTTTACAGAGATTTTTAACTATTATTATTAATCAGGTGCCTTTGACCAGAAGTGGGATAATGCCTTTCAAACCTACAGTTCATTGAATTTCAAGGAGTTTTCTTGGCTGATGATAGGAAAATGCATTTTAAACTTACAAGTAAATTATTACTGTACTGGGTCAATAGTTCTATTTTACAGAGATTTTTAACTATTATTTTTAATCACGTGCCTTTGACCAGAAGTGGGATAATGCCTTTCAAACCTATAGTTTAAGGAATTTCAAAAAGCTTTCTTGGCTGATGATAGTAAATAGCATTTCAACCTTACAAGTAAATTATTAATGTACTGGGTCTATAATTCAAATTTTCAGAGATTTTTAACTATTATTATAAATCTCAAGCATTTGACCAGGAATGGGAAAATGCCTTTAAAACCCACAGTTTAAGGAATTTCAAGAAGTTTTCTTGGCTGATGATAGTAAATAGCATTTCAAACTTACAAGTAAATTATTAATGTACTGGGTCAATAGTTCTAATTTACAGAGATTTTAACTATTATTATTAATCACGTGCCTTTGACCAGAAGTGGGATAATGCCTTTAAAACCTACAGTTTATGGAATTTCAAGGAGTTTTCTTGGCTGATGATAGGAAAATGCATTTTAAACTTACAAGTAAATTATGAATGTACTGGGTCAATAATTCAAATGGTGAGAGATGTTTAACTATTATTATAAATCACATGCATTTGACCAGAAATGGGATAATGCCTTTAAAACCTACAGTTTATGGAATTTGAAGCTTTACCTTTGGACTGATGATATTAAATAGTATTTCAAACCTGTGAGCAAATTATTAATGTACTGGGTCAATAATTCAAATGTTCAGAGATTTTTAACTGTTATTATGAATGACATGCCCTTTGCCTGAAGTGGGATAAAGCCTGTAAAACCTACAGCTTATGGAATTTCAAGATTTCCCTGAGCTTTTCGTGGTAAATAACAATTCCAACTTGTCAGCAAATTCTGAATGAAATAATACTATAGGATTAATAATGAAATAGTAATAATGATACTCACATTTCCTTTAACCAAGAGTGGGAATATGCCTTAAAAATCTACAGTTGGATGTATTGTATGAGAAAGGTTGATAGTTAGCACACTATTAGTTTATTAGTGATTTGCATGTAGTAACCTTTAGTATTTTGAGGGAAACAGTGATTGTGCAATGTTTGATTTGTGTTTAAACTGTGTGTTGTGCGTGCTGCCTTTGAAGGGCGATAGTTATTTGACTCAAGCTGAATGGGTGTGAGTGTGTCAACTGTTAGGTTCATGTTATATCTATCTGGTAAAATTATTATGGCGTTCTTATTCCTAGTTGTGACAATATCTGCTTGAGTAAAGTTTGACTAAAACATTACAGTTATCGAATCTAAAGATTCCTCTTGGCTGTTGATAGTATTTAGTCATATGTGAAACTTGTGAAGCAGAGTCTACATGCAACAGGTCAATATTGCCAATGATTAGAGATTTTAAACTATTTTTTACTATTCATATGCCCTTAATTAGATAAAGGAAAACAACTTTAAAATCTGATGATAGTAGATCATATTTCAGACATGTAGAAAGCAGACTATGAAAGCAAATAGGCCATTAATTAGTACAACTTTAAGAGAGTTCACTTGATTTAATCCTGTTTGCCTTTGACCAGGAGAGGGATAATGTCTCCTAAGTCTAATACTAACAGAATAATCTGACATTTAAAAATTGTGGGCTGAATATTGAACAGGACAATATCTCTCATTTTCAGAGAATCTGTACAATATTAGCGTAATACATACAGATTCAACCAGAAGAGGGATAACACCATAAAATTACAATCAATGGAATCTTCTGATTTCATTTTGGCTGCTCACATTTAAGAGCACACTGGGATGATCTACAGTACTAATTTTAAGAAATTTGTTTAATAGTATTACTTATATTACCTCAACCAAAAGTGTTTGAAGTGGAACAAGTTTAAATCTATATTTTAATGGAATTTATTATTTTCTTTTGGGTTCTTATACTTCACACGTATGGGCAAAATCTAAAAGTAGTGGGGCAATATTGCATGTTTTAATTTCATTGACTACATTTATCACACAAATTCCCCAATCCAAAGCTGGCATAAATTGTTTTGCTTGTTTGTTGCTTGTTGCTACACAATATTCTAGCTACATGATATCTGTAAATAACTGAGTTTGTACCAGACAATCCAGTTATTGAGATCGTAAGCATCCACACATGCAATCATTGAGACTAAGATGCTAGACAATGACTAAGTCATTGAGCCTGACAACCATATCCACATCAGGTAGCATTGGTTTCTGGGGAAAATTACACACAAAACAGTAAATATGAAGGCATCATTTACCTTGACAGTTTCATCTCAGTAACAATATGTTATCAAAGAAACTTCAGCTGCTTGGCCTTCTAACACAATGAGCAGGTGAGCTTTTCAAGCAAATTGTGAAGGGGAGACAACTCTAATTAGTTCAGCAAATATAATGTTATTGATGACAATGCATGGAATAACAAGTTCAAGCTGCTATGAAGGACTCAGTGAATTTCCCATTTATATCAAGCTGACCAGAAAGGGGATTTTCAAAGGAACATTAAAGAAATGTTTTCGGATAATTTCAACACCATCATTTTTTCTTCAAAGGTATAACTATAGCCTCCTGAGATGGGACACAAACTCTCCCACTTTTTTCATTCTGAAGTAATTATGCCTTGTATGTCTGGTGTCTGTTACAAACAGCCTCCATGTACACAATAATGATGAAAGCTATAAATGATCATTACTTGCAAATTTTGAATGCTAATAGCAGTAATATTAACACAACATTACTTGGAGGCTAAACATGTTGTAAAAAAGGGAGCCACTAACTGCTTAGGGGGGGCCATGTGAACTTTTGGGGATGAGAACTTTAACTGGACCTTTCACTCAGCATTATCAGCAGAGTATTATGTGTGATGGTGTGTTACTGAATACACCCTACCATTGTAAATAATAGATCACCACTCTTTTACAGTGTCATGAATGTGTACATGAACCTGTATATTTTCGAGTATTTCATAAGAAATATTCTCTGAAAAGTATGACCAAGCAACATACCAATCTCTTATATAGTCTCACAAATGGCATAACACAAATAACTTAAATCCCCAAAACGAATTGTTATACATACATACCCATCAAGAATGGATGTAACATCATTAAAAAAATAATTATGACATAATTTAATTTTCTTTTATTCCCCGTTCTTTTTTAAAAGAAACTATTTACTGTATTATTACATAAAACACTGCAAAAATGGCCAGGCTTGCCGATATTTAGATACAACTTACTATATTTTTACAAATATTAGCATAATTATTAAACTATAAAATCAAAATCCAATGCCATTCACATCATATATTTTCTCGTTCTATTTGTGGGCATACACATATATTGGTAAAAGGAATAATTAGCTATATTTTAAAATATTATTAGATATTGCAAGAAAGTCATATTTCAAGTTGAGCAGTAACCATTTCTGGGAATGAATGAATCATTATGAATACAAAATGAATGAAAAACACCTGACACCTAAATTCAGCATCCACAACCAGGAACATCACTTATTTTAAGCTAGTAGAGTAATTACAGTAAAGCACATGAAAATGAATTCTATTTCGTTTCAGTTTCACGTTTCTACATTTTTGCGCTGCTATATTTAGCTATTATGGCGGACATCGAGTATGGAGCGCTGCCATTGGCATTTTTGCAATCAGTAGTTAAAATAAAGGACACGAGCTGTGCAGCTGATTTTGATCTTAATAATTGTTTGTCGATTAAATACATTGTTGAAAGTAAGACGTATAATTCTCCATATTAGTTATCCCAGTTCTGGTCGTATCCCAGTTCTGGTCGCAACAGGCGTGGGATCTTGGAGTGGCGTCTTGTAGTGGAGTCTTGGAATGGAGTCGAAATGTAGATATTTAGGTGATCGAGTTACACCACTGTGCTTTGATCATAAAGGTAGCTAAACTAGCACTTTCCAACTTTTCAACATCTGTAGCTAGTTGGTGTTACTTCAGTTTTATCAGAAGCCAGGAGGCATTTTGTATACATGTATCAATTAGCCTTGTCAACTCCAGATATGTCATTCTGTAACTGTCGGTCCTGTTCTGGGGATTTGCTGCCATCAAGAAAAAACAAATACATATGAATAGATGGAACGATGAATGAATGGATAGATGTAGAAGCATGTACACGATGTTCAACCTATGAAAGTTTGTGTAGAGGAAGCCGTAAGGAAAGAGAATATACATGAGGTCTATGCTAAGACAGCTAGTCGTCAGGAAATATTACACTCATTATTACATGAATTATTTATTTCTTACTTAGCAAGGAAATTGATTACATTAAAATACATAGCACTGTATTATTCATGAACGGGATCTTTATCAGTGATGGCAAAACGCAACTGTTGCAAAGTCATAATTGTTTTTATATAAAAATAGCTATCTCCCCTACATCCTTGAACTTACAAACAAAAGGCATACATAAATGCAGCAGAATATGTTGCAAGCTGATTGTTAGTAAGTTTCATCAGCTCTCTATGCCTTCGGAAATCTTGACTTTCTGTCAGGTTATGGGTAGTCCACTGGAATGTGACAGATTAGAGGAAACACATCACTGATACGATCTGCCATCAGAAGACCCAATGCCAGGAAGCTAAACCAGTGCTACTGAGGATAGTCATGTAAATATTTAACACTCCTCGATTACGTCGCTGTATACAACAAAGTATAATTGCACAGTGTTTGAATTTGTGACGATTTATTATTAAGTTTGGAGAAAGCTAACAAGCATTAACAAACCTTTCTACGAGAGCTATAGATATCTCTTGATCCAATAAAATACATATTTGGCACATAACAGACATTCAACGTGTTTGTAAAACCAAGTCAAACATTACTAGTTGACCATGCACTGCATCCCGAAGATAAGTACATGAACTTCAGGGACATCTTCAACCAATACACTTCAGTCCTGCCTACCTTTTGCCCCTTCTCCATATCAGACATGTTTAACAGTATAGTTTTTGTAAACATGACTTGTTATTCAGTGTCCTCGATGACAATGGACATTACATTGTAAACATGTTCAGTCTCTTTATTTCAGTTCGTAAACAAGAGTCAGTTGTTCCCTTATTTCATCAAGTATTGTACTATTCTTCGTCTCAAACCCTGGATCCAATCGCCTTGCACAGTGAAACACTGACATGGAAATATGTGTTTTGCATGTTAGTTGTTGTTTTCTGTTGTTTATTCCCGGGGCTGGAGTAAATGCGATGATCATATCTCCTCACAAGCAAATCTGAGGTGGGAACTCATGTATTATATTGAACGGCTGTCCACACACATAACATTTCCTAATAAGGCTAGCCACGAGATGAGATGGCTGAGCCTGAGTGGAGGTAGATGAAGGAGTAGGATAATGTGACCACTGTGCATTGAGGTAGATGGAGGTAGATGAAGGAGGTAGATGAAGGAGTAGGATAATGTGACCACTGTATTGAGGTAGATGAAGGAGTAGGATAATGTGACCACTGTATTGAGGTAGATGGAGGTAGATGAAGGAGGTAGATGAAGGAGTAGGATAATGTGACCACTGTATTGGGGTAGATGAACGAGTAGGATAATGTGACCACTGTATTGAGGTAGATGGAGGGTAGAGGATAATGTGACCACTGTATTGAGGTAGAAGGAGGAAGATAATGTGACCACTGTATTGGGGTAGATGAACGAGTAGGATAATGTGACCACTGTATTGAGGTAGATGAAGGAGTAGGATAATGTGACCACTGTATTGAGGTAGAAGGAGGAAGATAATGTGACCACTGTATTGAGGTAGATGAAGGAGTAGGATAATGTGACCACTGTATTGAGGTAGATGAAGGGGGTAGGATAATGTAACCACTGAATTGAGGTAGATGAAGGAGTAGGATAATGTGACCACTGTATTGAGGTAGATGAAGGAGGTAGATGAAGGAGTAGGATAATGTGACCACTGTATTGAAGTAGATGAAGGAGGTAGATGAAGGAGGTAGATGAAGGAGGAAGATGAAGGAGGAAGATAATGTGACCACTGTATTGAGGTAGATGAAGGAGTAGGATAATGTGACCACTGTATTGAGGTAGATGAAGGAGTAGGATATTGTGACCACTGTATTGAGGTAGATGAAGGAGGAAGATAATTTGACCACTGTATTGAGGTAGATGAAGGAGGAAGATAATGTGACCACTGTATTGAGGTACTTCAGACGATATGGATTTACCTTTTCTTCTTGATGTGGCATGTGTTGCTTTTTAACCCCAGATGCTTGGTAGATTTCCAGTAGAAGCCTTAGTAAGATTGCTTCCATTTGAATGTCTCCTGAATACATTTATTAACTGTTCTAAAAACTGAAGTTTTGGGCAAGGGCAATAAGTATGTTGAGAGAGTTCAAGATTTGCATATGTGATGCACCGGTTACCGCAAATCATGTGACCAGAGGAGGGTGCATATTCCCGTTTGATCGGCTTTTCGGGACGTTTAGAATTAACAACACACTATAACCTTTTGTCGGAACATCCAGGAACAGAGATGGTATTGCTGACGTCTTCCAGCAGAGCCTATAGCACTGCTGAATACATCACGTAGTAGGCAATAAGGCACTGTAGTATTACCACTTTGGTCAGTATCAACAAACAATTGAACCCTCATACAAACAGCTCCTTCCCCTTGCAATGCTTCATATTCATCAGTTAGCTGTTCAACTCCATTATTTTCAGCTTTAAAAAGACCGGTGAAGATCCGGGGTAGAATCGGTCTTCAGCAACCCATGCTTGCCACAAAAGGCGACTGTGCTTGTCGTAAGAGGCGACTAACGGGATCGGGTGGTCAGGCTCGCTGACTTGGTTGACACATGTCATCCGTTCCCAATTACGCAGATCGATGCTCATGCTGTTGATCACTGGATTGTCTGTCCAGACTCGATTACTTACAGACCGCCGCCATATATCTGGAATATTGCTGAGTGCGGCGTAAAACTAAACTCACTCACTCACCACTCAGCTTTAAAATCACTGGTTTCTTGTGAGTGTATATCAGATGATACCCGCGGCCATAGGCCCATCGCAAAATCTGAAAAAGATGTTTGTATCTTTCAGCACCTATAAATAAGTTATGTATGCTAAGCTTCAACAACAGAACATTCAAAACAAGTTTTCAGCAGCATTAGGAGATATTGTGGTAACTTTTGAGACTTTAGTCATCTGCGCAAAACATTTATTAGTAGTAATAGGAGAAAACACTTACGATTTGTAAACAGCCTGCCGTGGATTACTTGATTTTCTCCAATAGGAAGTTTTATGTACACAGACATGTGAATATTCTGGTTTCACCCGATATTGAGCTTTTCCAATGAGAGATAATTTAATTTCGTTTTCATGTATCTTGACATTTTTTTCAATTTCACGAACAAAGTCATACGGGTCAAGCTTTTGTCTTTGTTTGAGTCATTCTTTCTTCATCACAGAATATCGGCACCCATTTGGATTCTGAGTATGGTTTTGATGATATCCCAGGCCAACACATGCTGCGTAAATCAGCCGATAGTGCTTACTTCTGTAGTCCATGAAATAATGGTAATATGTAACACCTGATCTATGGCGTTTCATCCATGGACCCTTCAAATCGGACAGTCAAACAAGCCTCTAAACTTTGATGTATCAGCCAACTCACCAAATATGTCCTTTATATAACAACATTGCTATGTTCCATTCAATTGCCAAATAACCTAATGTCCTATATATATTATCAAGCATGTTATTTATTATCAAGATGTTTTGCATCTGTGAAGTTTGCCTGAAATGTTGATGATAAATGTTCATCACCATCTGTCCCAAAACATCAGTTCAGGACACTCCTGCATTAGTCCACTGGGTAATGTGAAATAACTGTCAAAACTTGGTGTTTTCCGGATGTAATAATATTGGGCCCTTACATTGCAGGTTCAGTACCTTTACTTGTTTCTTGCATGAGATATATGATATTGTCCAGTGTTGAATGCTGTGTCTACAGCCGGCCGCCTGCTTTTGCCAGAAGAACTTTGTGCATTAGGGGTGATATATTATTTTGATACTCGTGAACAAATTCAAGGTGTGAAACGCAAGGTTACTGCCACATATCACATAATTGCTTTCTCATTTAGTATTTTTACAAAGTCTGTAAAACCAAAGCGAAACGTAACGTATCACGCAGGATATATACCGTGATTTGTGAATACAACTTGAACCTATTATACTGGTAACCAAATAAACTGTTACAGAAGGGAGGCACAGAGGAAGGAGCAAGAAGATTGAGTGGAAGACGAAAATCTTTCTGCTAAGAAGGAGCAACCCTGACTTCTTTTCTTCACCAGCAGAATGTAGCTTTCTCATCAGGAATAGATTGGTAAGGTTTATGACATCACAGATCTTTCGCCAGTGTTCAATTGAAAAGGTTTTAAACAGTTATATTTATAATGCGGGTAATAGGACACCATAGCTTTTCCGAGTTGGAATTCGCTGCAAGACGATAAGGATTTCATTTTATGGCTGTAGGTGAATTCGTAGACCAGACTGGTTCGTAGACGTGGAAATCCGGTGGATTCGTAGACGGATTGAGCGGTGGATTCGTAGACGTTATTAAAATGGGAAAAGTTCAACCTCAATGATAATGAAAATCGACGAAAAGTGTTTGCATTTTGTGAAATAAATAAAATATATCAGGTAAGTACCAATTGATTAATGGCAGAAAACAGCACTAATTACGATAAGTTGTCGTTTTTCATTCTGGTTTCCTTTTCATGTTTATATGTTTTAACCGTACGTGTTCTGAAACCTTCATTTAGGATATTAAGCTGAATAATTCTCGGTATTTGAGCAGAGACGTTTGGATTAGACACTGAGAATACGTTTGTTTCAAGAATCCAACGTAATAAGACTGCTGAGGTCCTGGACTCTGTGAACACTGGTGACCCACATCATGTCATTGTTACCCTCTCACCCTTGTTAGCTTCACGATGTGACAGGTGAAGGAGGGTGAGGACAATAGTCCCGAAGTCCCTCCAAGATCTCGAGAGAGAAATGGGGACGGCCAAACTAATCATCGTCCCCAACAGAGACATTCCTCTGGTAAGAAACTGAGAGACTCAGTTCATTCAAGTCTGTAATCCACTTAAATCACGTCCTGAATATTATATTACCAATGTTGTTTCATATACTGTTGACAGAACGAGACGGACCAGCAAGCGCCAACATAGCCAGAAATAGAACCAAAAGAGCCATCAAGCCCAGAAAGTATACACCAAGCGCCAACAAGCCTACAGCAAGTACTTGGAAAAAATGGATGGACTATGGCGGGCACTTCCACGGAAATCAGGTAATCCAAAATCTGAAGAAATATACAATATTATTACCAACACGAACCATATGACTAAGTTATCAATTAGGTTACGAAGGTATCATTAAAACTGGTGTTAACGGGTCTTATGATCGGTTGTGCTTACATGAACGACTTAACAATTGCAGACATCTGACAACACAAGACTCCTAGATAATACAGTATTTCTTTTAATGGGCACCTTATATTATATCTGATTATAGAACGGAAACAACAGCACGTTAATTTTCATATATCAAGAAACATCACGTCACATATGTATAGTTTCAGTAGAATTATTACTCTGCAATATGTGTAAAGTTATAGCATTCACAACAACAATCACCCTGCCATATATGTATAGTTATAGCATTCACTAGAAGTATCACTCTGCAATATATGTATAGTTATAGCATTCACTAGATGTATCACTCTGCCATATATGTATAGTTATAACATTCACTAGAAGTATTACCCTGCCATGTATGTATAGTCATAAAGCATTCACTAGATGTATCACTCTGCCATAATGTATAGTTATAGCATTCACTACAACAATCACCCTGTCATATATGTATAGTTATAACACTCACTAGATGTATCACTCTGCCATATATGTAAAGCCTATAACATTCACTAGATGTATCACTCTGTTATGTATGTAAAGCTATAACATTCACTGGATGTATCACTCTGTCATATATGTATAGCTATAACATTCACTAGATGTATCACCCTACCATATATATATAGTCATAACAAACACTAGAAGTATCACTCTGCCATATATGTATAGTTATAGCATTCACTAGAAGTATCATTCTGCCATATATGTATAGTTATAGCATTCACTAGAAGTATCACTCTGCCATCAATGTATAGTTATAGCATTCACTAGAAGTATCACTCTGTCATATATGTATAGTTATAGCAATCACTACGGTATCACTCTGTCATTTATCTATAGTTATAGCATTCACTAGAAGTATCACTCTGCCATATATGTATAGTTACAGCATTCACTACGGTATCACTCTGCCATATATGCATAGTTACAGCATTCACTAGAAGTATCACTCTGCAATATATGTATAGTTGTAGCATTCATTAGAAGTATCACTCTGTAATATATGTATAGTTGTAGCATTCACTTTAAGTATCATCCTGCCATATATGTATAGCTATACCATTCACTAGATGTATCACTCTGTCATGTATGTAAAGCTATAAAATTCACTAGATGTATCGCTCTGCCATATATGTAAAGCTATAACATTCACTAGATGTATCACTCTGCCATATATGTATAGTTATAACATTCACTAGATATGTCACTCTGTCATGTATGTAAAGCTATAACATTCACTAGAAGTATCACTCTATCATATATGCATAGTTATAGCATTCACTACATGTATCACTCTGCCATATATGTATAGTTATAGCATTCAGTAGAAGTATCATTGTCATATGTGTATATACTTATAGCATTCACTAGAAGTATCTTCATGACATATGTGTATAGCTATAACATTCACTATATGTATCACTATGCCATATATGTATAGTTAAAGCATTCACTAGAAGTATCACTGTCATACATGTATAGTTATAGCATTCACTAGATGTGTCAATCTGCCATATATGTATAGTTATAGCATTCACTAGAAGTATCACCCTGTCACATGTATATAGTTATAGCATTCACTAGAAGTATCATCATGTCATATGTATATAGTTATAGCATTCATGAGAAGTATCACCCTGTCACATATGTACAGTTATAGCATTCACTAGAAGTATCACTCTGCAATATATGTATAGTTATAGCATTCACTAGAAGTATCACTGTCATATCTGTACAGTTATAGCATTCACAAGAAGTATCACTCTGCCATATATGTATAGCTATAACATTCATTAGATGTGTCACTCTGTCATATATGTATGGCTATAACATTCACTAGATATATCATTCTCCCATATATGTATAGCTATACCATTCACTAGATGTATCACTCTGCCATATATGTGTAGCTATAACATTCACTAGATGTATCACTCTGCCATATATGTATAGCTATAACATTCACTATATGTATCACTATGCCATATATGTATAGTTAAAGCATTCACTAAAAGTATCACTGTCATACATGTATAGTTATAGCATTCACTAGATGTGTCAATCTGCCATATATGTATAGTTATAGCATTCACTAGAAGTATCACCCTGTCACATGTATATAGTTATAGCATTCACTAGAAGTATCATCATGTCATATGTATATAGTTATAGCATTCATGAGAAGTATCACCCTGTCACATATGTACAGTTATAGCATTCACTAGAAGTATCACTCTGCAATATATGTATAGTTATAGCATTCACTAGAAGTATCACTGTCATATCTGTACAGTTATAGCATTCACAAGAAGTATCACTCTGCCATATATGTATAGCTATAACATTCATTAGATGTGTCACTCTGTCATATATGTATGGCTATAACATTCACTAGATATATCATTCTCCCATATATGTATAGCTATACCATTCACTAGATGTATCACTCTGCCATATATGTGTAGCTATAACATTCACTAGATGTATCACTGAGTTGTCATATATGTATGGCTGTAACATTCACTAGATATATCATTCTCCCATATATGTATAGCTACAACATTCACTAGAAGTATCACTGTCATTCATGTATAGTTATAGCATTCACTAGATGTATCACTCTGCCATATATGTATAGTTATAGCATTGAGGTAGAAGTATAATTGTCATTTGTGCATATACTTATAGCATTCACTAGAAGTATCTTCATGACATATATGTATATAGTTATAGCATTCACTAGAAGTATCACTCTGCAATATATGTATACTTATAGCATTCACTAGAAGTATCACTCTGTCATATGTGTATTGTTATAGCATTCACTTAAAGTAACATCCTGTCATATGTATATAGTTATAGCATTCACTAGAAGTATCATCTTGTCATATATATATATATATATATATAGTTATAACATTCACTAGAGGTATCACTCTGCAATATATGTATAGTTATAGCATTCACTAGAAGTATCACCCTCTGTCACATGTATATAGTTATAGCATTCACTAGAAGCATCACCCTGCCATATATGTATAGTTATAGCATTCACTAGAACTATGTATCACTCTGCAATATATGTATAGTTATAGCATTCACTAGAAGTATCACTCTGTCATATGTGTATTGTTATAGCATTCACTTTGAAGTATCATCCTGTCATATGTATATAGTTATAGCATTCACTAGAAGTATCATCTTGTCATATATATATATATATATATATAGTTATAACATTCACTAGAGGTATCACTCTGCAATATATGTATAGTTATAGCATTCACTAGAAGTATCACCCTGTCACATGTATATAGTTATAGCATTCACTAGAAGTATCACCCTGCCATATATGTATAGTTATAGCATTCACTAGAAGTATCACTCTGCAATATATGTATAGTTATAGCATTCACTAGAAGTATCACTCTGTCATATGTGTATTGTTATAGCATTCACTCTGAAGTATCATCCTGTCATATGTATATAGGTATAGCATTCACTAGAAGTATCATCTTGTCATATATATATATATATATATATATAGTTATAACATTCACTAGAGGTATCACTCTGCAATATATGTATAGTTATAGCATTCACTAGAAGTATCACCTCTCATATATATGTATAGTTATAGCATTCACTAGAGGTATCACTGCCATACATGTATAGTTATAGCATTCACTAGATGTATCACTCTGCCATATATGTATAGTTATTACATTCACTAGAAGTATCACTCTGCCATATATGTATAGTTATAGCATTCACTACATGTATCACTCTGCCATATATGTATAGTTATAGCATTCAGTAGAAGTATCATTGTCATATGTGTATATACTTATAGCATTCACTAGAAGTATCTTCATGACATATGTGTATATAGTTATAGCATTCACTAGAAGTATCACTCTGCAATATATGTATAGTTATAGCATTCACTAGAAGTATCATCTTGTCATATATATATAGTTATAGCTTTCTCTAGAAGTATCACTCTGCCATATATTTACAGCTATAGCATTCACTAGAAGTATCACCCTGTCACATGTATATAGTTATAGCATTCACTAGAAGTATCACCCTGCCATATATGTATATTTTTAGCATTCACTAGAAGTATCACTCTGCAATATATGTATACTTATAGCATTCACTAGAAGTATCACTGTCATATGTGAATATACTTATAGCATTCACTAAAAGTATCACTCTGTCATATGTGTATTGTTATAGCATTCACTTGAAGTATCATCCTGTCATATGTATATAGTTATAGCATTCACTAGAAGGTATCATCTTGTCATATATATATAGTTATAGCTTTCTCTAGAAGTATCACTCTGCCATATATGTACAGTTATAGCATTCACTAGAAGCATCACCCTGTCGCATGTATATAGTTATGTGATTCACTAGATGTATCACCCTGCCATATATGTATAGTTATGGCATTCACTTGAAGTATCACCCTGTCACATGTATATAATTATAGCATTCACTAAAAGTATCACCCTGTCATATATGTACAGTTATAGCATTCACTAGAAGTATCACTCTGCAATATGTGTATAGTTATAGCATTCACTAGAAGTACCACTGTCATGTTTGTATAGTTATAGCATTCACTAGAAGTATCACTCTGCCATATATGTATAGCTATAACATTCATTAGATGTATCACTCTGTCATATATGTATAGTTATAGCATTCACTAGAAGTATCACTCTGCAATATATGTATAGTTATAGCATTCACTAGAAGTATCACCCTGCCATATATGTATAGTTATAGCATTCACTAGAAGTATCATCCTGTCACATGTATATAGTTATAGCATTCACTTGAAGTATCATCATGACATATATGTATAGTTATAGCATTCACTAGAAGTATCACTCTGCCATATATGTATAGTTAAAGTATTCACTAGAAGTATCACTGTCATTCATGTATAGTTATATCATTCACTAGATGTATCACTCAGCCATATATGTATAGCTATAACATTCACTAGATGTATCACTCTGCAATATATGTAAAGTTATAGCATTCACTAGAAGTATCACCCTGTCATATATGTACAGTTATAGCATTCACTAGAAGTATCACTCTGCAATATATGTATAGTTATAGCATTCACTAGAAGCATCACTGTCATGTCTGTATAGTTATAGCATTCACTAGAAGTATCACTCTGCCATATATGTATAGCTCTAACATTCATTAGATGTATCACTCTGTCATGAATGTATGGCTATAACATTCACTAGATATATCATTCTCCCATATATGTATAGCTATAACATTCACTAGATGTATCACTCTGCCATATATTTATAGTTAAAGTATTCACTAGAAGTATCACTGTCATTCATGTATAGTTATATCATTCACTAGATGTATCACTCTGCCATGTATGTATAGCTATAACATTCACTAGATTTATCACTCTGCAATATATGTATAGTTATAGCATTCACTAGAACTATCACCCTGCCATATGTGTATATACTTATAGCATTCACTAGAAGTATCACTCTGTCATATGTGTATTGTTATAGCATTCACTTAAAGTAACATCCTGTCATATATATATAGTTATAGCATTCACTAGAAGTATCATCTTGTCATATATACATATACTTATAGCATTCACTAGAAGTATCACTCTGCAATATATGTATAGTTATAGCATTCACTAGAAGTATCACCCTGCCATATATGTATAGTTTTAGCATTCACTAGAAGTATCACTCTGCAATATATGTATACTTATAGCATTCACTAGAAGTACCACTCTGCAATATATGTATATAGTTATAGCATTCACTAGAAGTATCACTGTTATATTTCTATGTACTTATAGCATTCACTAGAAGTATCACTCTGTCATATGTGTATTGTTATAGCATTCACTTGAAGTATCATCTTGTCATATATATATAGTTATAGCTTTCTCTAGAAATACCACTCTGCCATATATGTACAGTTATAGCATTCACTAGAAGTATCACCCTGTCACATTTATATAGTTATGTCATTCACTAGAAGTATCACCCTGCCATATATGTATAGTTATAGCATTCACTAGAAGTATCACCCTGTCATATGTGTATATAGGTATAGCATTCACTAGAAGTATCACTCTGACATATATGTACAGTTAAAGCTTTCACTAGAAGTATCACCCTGTCATATGTATATAGTTATAGCATTCACTAGAAGTTTCATCATCACATATATGTATAGTTATAGCATTCACTAGAAGTATCATTCTGCCATATATGCATAGTTATAGCATTCAGTAGAAGTATCACCCTGTCACATGTATATAGTTATAGCATTCACTAGAAGTATCACCCTGCCATATATGTATATTTTTAGCATTCACTAGAAGTATCACTCTGCAATATATGTATACTTATAGCATTCACTAGAAGTATCACTGTCATATGTGAATATACTTATAGCATTCACTAAAAGTATCACTCTGTCATATGTGTATTGTTATAGCATTCACTAGAAGTATCATCATGACATATATGTATAGTTATAGCATTCACTAGAAGTATCACTCTGCAATATATGTATAGTTATAGCATTCACTAGAAGTATCACCCTGTGTATCATATATATGTATAGTTATAGCAATCACTAGAAGTATCACTCTGCCATATATGTATAGTTATAGTATTTACTAGAAGTATCACTCTGCAATATATGTATAGTTATAGCATTCACTAGAAGTATCACTCTGCAATGTATGCATAGTTATAGCATTCACTAGAAGTATCACCCTGTCATATATGCATAGTTATAGCATTCACTAGAAGTATCACCCTGCCATATATGTATAGTTATAGCATTCACTAGAAGTATCACTCTGCCATATATGTATAGTTATAGCATTTACTAGAAGTATCACTCTGCACTGTATGCATAGTTATAGCATTCACGAGTAGTATCACTCTGCCATATATGTATAGTTATAGCAATCACTAGAAGTATTATTTTTCCTTATCCTGACTCATGCTCTTTTGCTTGTCCCCTTCCTCTTGCGAACATAGTGGAACACTTGTATCTCCTTAATTGAAGCTCCCTTCAATGTAAAATCACTAATTGGTACTCACCCACGAGTTACCTCCCCTGCCGTAAGCGCGGGAACAGGTGTCGCCACCCTCTGGCCTCATGCTTCACTCTCTCCTTCTTCGCCCAGTGAGCAGGATGTGAGAGCGCCTGTGTCTCCTTACACACTATATCCTTTGGTTTTTCTTAGTTAGTTACCTATTATAGTTTACTATAAAGGTATAGCTAGTATCCTTCAGTTATTTGCATTGATAATTAATCGTATTTCTACTGTTTATTCACGTGAGTTCGTGATTGTTCAGCTAGTTTTACATTGATGAAAAACTGTACTATTTGTAGATTACGTTTTTCCGCTGCGGATCCGCATGTGGTATGCCCTAGTTGTACTACGCCTTGTGCGTTTGATTCACGTTGCAGTTACTGCATAAATTTAACCAATTCTGCCTTTGATAAATACCATCTTTGCGTCTTGAGACGTGTTGCAGATAGGTCACGCAAACTAGGTGTAGACATGGCCGATACTTCGGATTGCCCATCCAGTCAACTGCTGTCGAGCGATCCCCTCCCGTCTGGTGTTCTGCTTGAGACCCCATCGGAAGAGGGACGTGGGATGCAGTCCGTCACCTCTAAGAAGCGACCGGCCTCTCCAGACATCCAGTCATCGCAGACAAAGTCCAAGAGGGCCTCAACGTCTTCTCAACGCAGACTTCGTACCCCCAGGGCAGCGTCATCCTCCAAAGGGAAATCTACGAAGTCATCGAGAACTTTCTCAGCCGAGATCGTTCCAGCAGCAGAATTGGGCCTCTACGATGACCAGCCTATCATCATACCCGACATACGCCACAAGAAGCGACCAGTGACAGCGACAGTGACGTCAGCAGAGATCACCATGCAGCCTGATGCCTCTACACTGATGTCAGACGAGATCGCTGAGGGCCCCACCGCTAGCACAGCAGAGAGGGCACCATCTACTACGTCGCAGATCATCCCACACGATCTTATGAAACAGATCATGATTATGATGGAAGGCCACTATAGACTGGAGAAGCAGCCATCCCAGGGTCCGAGCCTTCGCGAAGGCTCCAACGTAGACAGCACCCCAGAGGCACCCCTGTCAACGTAGCAGCCACGACGATGCAGCCTTCGCGAAGGAAGTCACAGACCACCTCGACGAAGGACCCAGATGTACAGCCTTCGCGAAGGCCTTCGCGAAGGCGGGAAAGATCATCACCTTCTTCGGCGTCATACTCAGATACGGAATCTGATCATCAGACCACACGCAAGCCTTCGCGAAGGTCATATCACCGTTCCCCAGGACCGGACGCAGACGAAGCTTCGCGAAGGCGTTCGCGAAGGACACCTGAACCCAGATCGTCTTCATCTAAAAGGACATCGAGGGACTACACAAGAGCTTCGCGAAGCTACCATCAGTCCCCTCATAGGTCGCCAAGAAGGTCAACCTATCGATATAGATCACCAAGACGATCGCCTCGCCGATCACCACGCCGATCTCCACGTACATCACCACGTCGATCACCTCACAGGTCTGCACATAAGCCTACAACTAGATCTCCACAAGCGTCAAACGATATAGAGATAGAGCCACACAGCCCTACATCAGAAGAGCAACAACCTCTTAATTATGATGATGGAATGGAAGATGATGGAGGAATTATTTTCTCAGATGCAGAGATAAGATATTGGATGGTCAATAATCTAGATCTCTCATCACCTTCCAAGAGTGGCAATGCGGCGCAGACTTATCTGATGAAAGAAGACGATGCAGATGCTATTACACTACCCCCAATCGACCCGATTGCGGCGGTGCCTCAGAACCTAGATACAGCATTTAACAAAGCCACGAAGGTTCAGACGCCACATCTGCCAAATTTCAGCGCCAAGAAGTTCTCCACGCATAATATGGACCCCTTCTTCAAAGCGCAAGACATCGATGAGAACTATAAGCTGATCTCCGATGCCAAGAACAAGTACTACAAGATTGATGATCGGAAATTGGTTCAGATAGAAACCATGACGAGGCGTATGTTCTTTGGTCTAAATAGATCTAGAACAATAAATGAGACACTTATCTCCAGATTTCGGAACACGACCTCTGAAGATGATAGAATGATTTACTCGGCCCTACTGATGCAAAAGAAGGACCAGCAGTTTTTAACAGATCATCTCACGTCTGTCTCAGCAGCACTGACCTTAGCTCGTCGTCAAGGCCTCCTAGCTTCCTGCAACTGGGGTGAGAACTTTACAGCTCCACTATATACAGCCCCGTGGTCTTCCCCATCCATATTTGACGGAGGAATAGACAGAGTCTCCAAAGAAGTCACCAAGGATTCCAGAGAAGTCCTGATGATTAAATCGATGGACACGCTAGCCAGTGTCATTCGACAGACTTCACAAAGATACTCAGGGAGATCTAAATTCACGGGCCTACAAAGAGCAAGAGACAGGAAGATTGCCAGTTCCAGGGGAAGAGATTCTTTTCGTCGCCCATATGGCAACTATAGAGGAGGGTCAGGAAGAGGCAGGACACCCAGAGGTTCCCGCAACTATAAACGCTGAAAGACAGGTTCGGAACGACTGGAGTCTTCCACCCCCAGCCGTTCCAGTACAACCGTCACAAGTGGGTGGACGTCTTCAACTACACTGGGAAAACTGGGGAATACTTCAAGACACCTATGTCTCCAACATTCTTCAACGCGGATTTCGTATCCCACTACAGGCCAAGCCTCCACTAACAGTCAACCCTCACAAGTTCGAGGTACAGGCACAACAACTACTAAAGTTAAGAGAGGCTGTTACATTACTCCTAACCAAGCAGGCCATAGAAGTAATAGAGCAAGGAAACATCGAACCAGGTTTCTACTCCCCAGTTTTCCTAGTACCCAAGAAAAACTCCAAGGAGAAATACAGACTCATTTACAACATGAGCTTCTTCAACAAGACTTATTTAAGCAGACCACCCAGGTTCAGAATGATACATCTACCGCAGCTACGGCACATGATTCGCCCCATGGACTACATGGGCAGTATAGATCTACAAGATGCTTATCTGCACATCCCTATACATCCCGAATCCAGGAAATACCTTCGGTTTACGCTAGACGGGTTACATTACCAGTGGAAAGTACTCCCATTCGGAATAGCATCAGCCCCATGGTTATTCACGAGGATAACGAAACCGATTGTCACCTATCTACATCGTCAAGGGCTACGCAGTGCGTTCTTCCTCGACGACGGGATACAAGTAGATCAAGATCCACAGCATCTCAAACTACAGTTAAACTACATCATAAAGCTACTAACACAGCTGGGATGGTTAGTAAACTTACACAAGTCGGACCTAGTACCATCGCAAGATCTGCAATTCCTAGGCATTCGATTTATCACCAATCTCAACCGTATAGTCGTACCAGAAGACCGTTGGCTCAAGATCCAACAGATCATTCCACCAGCTCTACTTTCGCCGCTACCACTTCGACAATGGCAGAGCTTACTAGGTCTTCTAACATCAGCCCAAGACTTGACAGTCATAGGCAGATTACAGTTACGTCCATTACAGGTCTTCGTCAACACACATCTCGACGACCTACAACCATTCAGTCTACCGAAACATCTCAGACCTCATCTACTATGGTGGACAAAGAAATCGAATGTCTGCGAAGGGATTTGTTTAGCAGAGCAGGAATTCAAAACCCATCTATATGTAGACGCGTCGCTCCAAGGTTGGGGAGCTCATCTCACCAACCGGACGGCATCAGGGTTATGGACTCAGCTAGAAAGCAAACTCCACATAAACGCATTAGAGATGAAAGCTGTAATCAACGCCATAAGACATTGGAGCAACATTCTACAGAATGCGCACCTGATGATACATACCGACAACTCGACAGTGGCGTTTTATGTGAACAGACAAGGCTCAACGAGATCGCCGAACCTTTTGAATTTAACCTTTCAACTGTTCGAATTAATCCAAGATCTAAATCTACATGTCAAAGCATGCCACATTCCCGGAGCCAGGAATATACTAGCAGACGCACTCTCTCGGCCACATCTACCGTCGCCGACAGAATGGATGCTCAATACAGAGATATTTGCACAGATAATCAAGCAAATAGGAGCGCCGCTAGTAGATCTATTCGCCACAAGGTTCAACAATCAACTACCGACATTCGTGTCACCAGTGCCAGACCCACAAGCATGGGCAACGGACGCTCTAAGCATATCATGGGAAGGCCTCAATGCGTACGCGTTTCCGCCCCCAGCAATAATACCTCTAGTATTACAGAAAATCAGCCAAACGCAGAGCCTACAACTCACTTTGGTCGCGCCCTACTGGCCGGCCAGAACGTGGTTTCCCCGCTCTAATACAAGATATCGGTCAACCGGCACTAGAACTACCCAAGCGCTCAAACCTGTTAATACATCCTCACACCAAACAGGTGCACAGAAACCCAGAAGTATTCAAACTTCACGTATGGACTGTATTAAAATGTGTTTAAACAAGAGAGGATATTCTACCAGGGCGGCAAAAGCGGTCACGCTTGCCTTACGATACTCAACGCGTAACTTGTACGATGACAAGTGGCAAAGTTTCGAAAATTATGCAGCAAACAAGGGTTTTACAGCGAGAGATGCTACGCATCCTCAAGTGGCAGACTATTTGTGTTACTTACGGCAAAACAAACATTTAAAAGGCTCGACATTGTCAACATATCTTGCCGCGCTTAGTTCTGTGATTTCTATGAGAACGGGTGTTAAATTGACAAGAACACCAGAGTTACTGGCCTTACTACGTGCTTTCCGATTGGAGGACCAAAAGCGGAAGTTCCACGCCCCAGCTTGGGATCTGAATGTAGTTTTACGACACCTCACAAGTGAGGATTACGAACCATTGGAATCGACAACGTTTGAATTTCTCTCACAGAAAACAGTCTTCCTGTTATCGCTAGCCACGGCAGCCAGAATATCTGAAATTCATGCTCTAGATTATGAGAGGATACAGTTTGATGACAATCAAAACACAGCGCACCTGGGATTAAGATGGGATTTCATCGCCAAAAATCAACTACCAGGTCAACCAGACAGGTTATTTCACGTCCCTGCGCTTATCCTCGATTCTCGGATCTCAAGATACATTGGACTTATCTCTATGCCCAGTACGAGCTCTCATAATCTATTTACGTCGTTCCAAAACAAGGCGAAGATCGCTCAGAAGATTGTTCATCCCGTTATCGCCTACAAATCAGACAGAAGTCTCTCGTACCACCATATCTATATGGATAAGAACTGTCATTTTACGCGCCTATAAGGCAGCAGGACTGGACCCTCCAACAGCATCAAATCCCCATGAAATCAGGGCATTGGCCTCCACCCTCGCCCTTCACGGTAACTGTTCATTGAATACAATTATGGAAGGATGCTTCTGGAAATCTAACATGGTGTTTGCTAATCACTATCTGAGAGATATCACCACCGAGGACGTCTCTGGCATTCACCATTTCGGTCCTTTGGTCCTCGCTCAGCAATTGACAGTCCCTCGTAGGCGTTAATATTCACCCCCACGAGATTATTATATATATTATGCATATATTCATTAGCTTATAACTCCATGGAGTTCTAGGGCTATGTACATATTTAGCTTAGGTTATTCAACCTTAAGCTCATACTGAGTTTATATTCAGTGTACAGCTACTTTTTAGAGTAGCAGTTTATATATATATTGGTATATCAGTATATTAGTAATGTAATACCCCACTTATAGTGTATATATCTGATGGCTTATTATAAAGGAAATATCCTAAGTCTCAATGCCTTATGAAGTTCCCGCAGGGGTTATTACAATATCACTTATTTAAATCACTAATTATAATCCAAAGTATTCTGTTTTACCCACCACCTCTCCGGTGGATTCTACAAGCAAAAGAGCATGAGTCAGGATAAGGAAAAATATGTAATTTTTGAGTAAAATTGATATTTTATACTTATCCTGACTCATGAGGTTAGCCCTCCCATCCTCCCCACATAACACTTTGGATTTCCCTGTAAATTCAAGTGTTGGGCTCGCAAAATCAGGAGAGAGTGAAGCATGAGGCCAGAGGGTGGCGACACCTGTTCCCGCGCTTACGGCAGGGGAGGTAACTCTTGGGTGAGTACCAATTAGTGATTTTACATTGAAGGGAGCTTCAATTAAGGAGATACAAGTGTTCCACTATGTTCGCAAGAGGAAGGGGACAAGCAAAAGAGCATGAGTCAGGATAAGTATAAAATATCAATTTTACTCAAAAAATTACATAGTCATATATATGTATAGTTATAGCATTCACTAGATGTATCACCCTGTCGTACATGTATAGTTATAACATTCACCAGATGTATCACTCTGCAATATGTGTACAGTTATAGCATTCACTAGAAGTGTCACTGTCATGTCTGTATAGTTATAGCATTCACTAGAAGTATCACTCTGCAATATATGTATAGCTATAACATTCATTAGATGTATCACTCTGTCATATATGTATAGCTATAACATTCACTAGATGTATCACTCTGCCATATATGTATACCTATAACATTCACTAGATGTATCACTCTGTCATATATGTATAGTTAAAGTATTCACTAGAAGTATCACTGTCATTCATGCATAGTTATAGCATTCACCAGATGTATCACTCTGCCATATATGCATAGTTAACGCATTCACTAGAAGTATCACTGTCATACATGTATAGTTATAGCATTCACTGGATGTATCACTCTGCCATATATGTATAGTTATTACATTCACTAGAAGTATCACTCAGCCATATATGTATAGTTATAGCATTCAGTAGAAGTATCATTGTCATATGTATATACTTATAGCATTCACTAGAAGTATCTTCATGACATATGTGTATATAGTTATAGCATTCACTAGAAGTATCACTCTGCAATATATGTATAGTTATAGCATTCACTAGAAGTATCACCCCTGCCATATGTGTATATACTTATAGCATTCACTAGAAGTATCACTCTGTCATATGTGTATTGTTATAGCATTCACTTGAAGTAACATCCCCTGTCATATGTATATAGTTATAGCATTCACTAGAAGTATCATCTTGTCATATATATATATATATATAGTTATAGCATTCACTAGAAGTATCACTCTGCAATATATGTATAGTTATAGAATTTGTTTCGTAGGCGATAATACTCTGCCATATATGTACAGTTATATCATTCCCTAGAAGTAGCACCCTGTCATATGTATATAGTTATAGCATTCACTAGAAGTATTACCCTGCCATATATGTATAGTTATAGCATTCACTAGGAAGTTTGACCTTGTCACATGTATATAGTTATAGCATTCACGAAAGTTTCCACTCTGACATAGATGTACAGTTATAGCATTCACTAAAAGTAGCCCTCTGCAATATATATATAGTGATTGCATTCACTAAGATGTATCACCCTGTCATGTATGTATAGTTATAGCATTCACTAGATGTATCACCCTGTTATACATGTATAGTTATAGCATTCATTAGAAATATCCACCCCTGTCACATGTATATAGTTATAGTATCTACTTTAAAGCCTCTGCAATATATGTATAGTTATTGTATTCACTAAATGAATTACTCCTGTCATGTATGTATGGTTATAGTCTTCACTAGAAATTATCGGCTCTGCCATATATGTATGTTTATAGGCATCTCACTAAGAGTATCACCCTGTCAGATGTATATGGTTATAGCATTCACTAGGAAGTATCACCCTGTCATATATGGTATAT
>NW_025766164.1:0-62207 GCF_003918875.1 Haliotis rubra | reverse complement strand
ACAAACAGTCTGCGACGATTTCATCTAAACGTCGAAGTACGCTGAATGTACCAGCGCAAGGCACGTAAGGGACACAAAAGCCTAGTCCTGTGGAAACTAGAGGTAGAGATAGGAAGCTGAAGTATATGATATATCCTATGTCCCAAAGTACCACAAGCTGAAGTTTGATTCTTGGCAATGAACTCCGGCACAGTTCTAAAAGTTATGTTTATATCCTTCCGAAAAAGTGATGGATTTAAAGTCAATAGCATGTAATTCCGACACTCTGGAAGCTGTTGCAAAAGCCAAAAGAAAGGCCGTCTTAAATGTCACATACTTTAGAGAAGCATCCTGCATAGGCTCAAAGGAGATTTTGAAGAGATTTAAGTACTAACGTTAAATCCCACTTAGGAAAAATCGTTAAAGACGATATAACCTTAATCTGAAAAGATCTGATCATTTTGTGTATTCGAGCCCACAGATAAACCTTGAATATCAATGACTGAAGCAATAACTGATCGATATCCCTCAATAGTATTATGCTTCAAATGTTTCGGTTCTCTTTTAGGAACAAGATAAAATCCACTATCATTGGAATGGTGACCTATCGGGTTGCCTGCTGGTAAGATGGCAGTCCTGCTGCAGGAAGAGAGAAACAACAAAACCACTTGAGTGTCACTCAAGTTTACTACTGCCATGGCGGGGTTCATGGTAACAAGGATGGGAACCCCGTACACCTAACACCATATAAGGTGGCAGGTTACTGAGAGTTACTTCCCTTACGCCATGTACGAAGACCAATGACGCTGACGCTGACGCTGCCGTAACAGAGTGACAAAACCCCCAAAATGCAAAGATTTTTGGGGGTCCCTTTAAGGAGGCGATTACCACATATTACATACATATATCCAAGATTCCACACGCTCGTCTCCACTGGATGAATCGTCGCCACTTAGTGTCGTACAAGGCAGCTTTGGAAAGTCTAACGGATTCTGAAATAGCTCTGGTAGCTTCAACCGTAAATCCCTGATTCCTGAGTGACCTTTGAGATAGCTTCCATACGTGTAGCGCAAGTTGCCTGACATTCTTGTGAACTCTGATGGACAAGGGTTTATTGGGGCGCGAGGGGCGAGCTGGCTAAAGCGCCAGCGAAGTTGAAGGTGTCGGGATCGAGCCCACCTGTGACCGGGTGTAAAACCTTGGCGTCAACTTTGTGTGCAGACTCTTTCAGTGTTGTCACAACGCCTAGTGTACAGTACACAACCCTGTGCACTTAAAAAACCACGAATCAGTTGGTATATGACCAGATGGTGGCCCCATGAATACGTGCAAACGCCTAGTTACGGGTACAGCAACGTGCAGTTACTACAAAATGACTTGGTTTCCTGAAATCTGAAACCATCTGTATACTGGGTAAATGGGGAATCCATTTGGTTTCCATTTTCAAGTTATAGACTTGATGGAACTCGATAAGCAATTGCGTGTCGAAATGTTGGCAGGAGATATGGCTTCCTTTACTTAGTCAACTCAAGAAGTCGATTGTGATTTGGATCAGGTCACATACGACTAAATGGTTCATTATCGTAATGTATGAAATATTGTCTTTGTAAGAACAATATGAACCACAAATATATCCAGCAATGTCACGACTCAAGATAACTTCCAAACGTATTTAGAAGTATTCTAATATTTTTGCAAGAAATCCAATGATTGGAAGTTCTATTTTAAAGTTTGTTATTGGAAATTGCTTTTGATATTTGTACCAATTGAAAACAATTCAGTGGGGATAGTGAGTCATTTTGCATTTATAGGAATTCTCTGAACAGATTTGGTGCATGGTTAGAGTGAAGTTTCAAAATTCTTTGTCTAGTTATTAGAGTTACAAGACAGCCTATGACAAAAAGATCGACAATATTTTTCAGCCAATTTTTAAGAAGATATTTATCATGATACTATAATGCTGTGGATAAATTGTCAACACAATATTTTGGAAACTGTTTTTAAAATGTTTTCAAGTCAGAATAGGATAGATTACTGATGTATGAGGTAATTTAAGTTAATCATCTGATGTAAACGATTTTACACTTAGAATGTCAAGATATTTAACTCTGAATGAAGAGATGTGGATATTGTTAGATCCACAAAAGAGGTTTGCAAAAGAATTTGGATATATAGAACGTTTAATAGGATATGTTGAGGATACATTGGTGTACATTGTCAAACTAAAATTATATGAACTTGTAAATTTCTGGCTTCTTTTGATATTAGCATATCTACACCTTTGCAAATTGATATTTATTCTTCTATTTTCATGCCTTTATTGTTATCAAGAGTACAATATCACTTAGAAAGTTCCTTATTTTCCCCCTTAATTTCTATATTTCCAGCATTCCATTGGGGCAGTGTTGGAAAACTGAAGATGACTAACTGATCTTGACCTGCAACAGGTATGTGTAATCCAAACCCTTCAGTAAATGATGTACATAAAATTATCCAAATAATGTAAATCCTATGAAAAAAAAAAATACATAAAAATTACACAACCACTATTTTCGTAACTTCCAAAATGGAAATATTTTCCACTTATACACATCTCCTTCAGAAGCAGTTTGAGGTTTTGGACGAACAAGAGGGTTCGTTCACCTAGAAGACAAAGAAGTGGGAAAGCAGAGGCCTTTGTCAGCAAAAACAACAAAAGATTCAGATGTGTAAGTAAATTCTAACCGTTCTCAATTCTAATCTTACACAGTTTAAAAATTTAAGAAAAACCTTATTTGAAAAATCAAGTTAATGTCATTTCTTGAAAATGTGCACTTGATATTCCAAAGAACTTTCAAAATAAACACTGTTTAATACGTGCAATGTATAATTAGAAATATGCAGCCAAAAGAGTTTTTAAATAGAGTACATAGTAAAGCGCCAATGTACATTAAGTTTTGGTCTGGACATATTTCACCTTGCACACATCAATTAACAATTTATTAACAATACCCCACTCAAATAGTAGCTGCAAACACATTGTCAATAACAGTATGAGATATTAGTTATGGAGGTCCGCCTATGACCCCATTCAATTTCTTGTCTGTCAGAATGACCCCACATTATTTTTTTAAAACCCAAATATTTCTTTTCACATTATTTTCAGAATAATGGATAATTCGTAGTTCTATACATATAATATCAAAGCATAATGTATGTAACATTCAGAAAATAAGTTATAGCTTTCACATGAGAATTTCTCGGAAAATTAGGCGATGATAGCATGGATTTAGTGTGCATTCGTAAGAAATGTTATTAATTCAATGTCAATGTTTTCTATAAGTCACAACTGTTATTTAGTGAAAGAAAATATTTTTGTCAGTCATCAAATGTCCAACCCAAGCTAAGGAAATATGTCCTTCTCTCTCTTGTCTCTATTCTTACAAATTTCATTAAGTTCTTCTTGCGATTGAAACTTTTATCGTTTTTCAGGTCAAATGATCAGTTTGATGTATTGACCTTCGTGTTTATTGGACAGTGGTTACAGTTTATTTTTTCTCAAGCTTAAGAAACATTGGACAGTTTTCCTTTCTCCAGCTAGCCATATTGTTGACGAATGCTTCTTAGTACTGATTGTTTATTGTTTTCTAACTTTCAGAAGCTGGAAAGCAGGAGGAAGTCGTGACAACGATTGACTGGCCGGAGAAGAAACAAAAAGTTATTCCTCTCTTTGGGGAAAGAGTTAACATTTCTCAAATTGGAAAACCAAATAATATGGATTCATCTACATTGATGAGTTTAAGAAAACATTCCATACTCACTGCTATTTATTCCTTATTGCTTTTAATTATTTATGCATTTTAAAAATTCAGTTTTTATTAATGTGAACATTCCAAATATCATTTGTTTATCAGCAAATTTTTGAATGTAAATAAAGCTATCATGACTCTGTGTTTTATTCTGTTATTTGTCATCCTGACGGTTTTACCATTGTGCAATTGTATAAAATACCTGATTTGGTATTTGTGTTGCATGAAACACAACCTTTTTCTGGAGGAGCGGGTAAGGGGGCGGGCACAACAGATTCAGTTTCATGGAAACCAGGTTATAAGCCGGGAACTAGGTTGGAAACAACAATAAACTAAGCACCAGCAGGAGCCTCCATGAACGAGTGGGCAAAGTCCCGACATGGATACTATTCAGATACTGGTGCAAAATTTAGTTTCAGTTTTAATGAACTAGGTTATAAGTTGGAAACTAGGTTGAAACCAACAAGTAGCTAAAACATGTAAACCAGGTTGAAACCTACAACAAACTAAAACATGGAAACCAGGTTGAAACCTACAAAAATTAAAACATCGAAACCAGGTTGAAACCTACAACAAACGGAAACATGGAAACCAGGTTGAAACCCTACAACAAACGAAAACATGGAAACCAGGTTGAAACCTACAATAAACGAAAAACGGAAACCAGGTTGAAACCTACAATAAACGAAAAACGGAAACCAGGTTGAAACTTACAATAAACGAAAACACGGAAACCAGCTGGATCCAGCCTGGAGGAGTTGGTAATGAAACGCACTGGAAACCAGCCGGAAATGGTGCAAAATTCAGTTTCAGTTTTCATGGAAACCATAATGAAACTATAGGAAACTATATGGAAACCAACTGGAAATGGTGGTTTCCATGTCGTTTCTTCTCAGTTTCAGTGTTCCGGAAACCAACTTATTTTTGTAGTGAGTGAACTTGGACAAAGTACTGTGACTATGTGTCCGTGTCCACCTAGCTATGAATTTGGTACCTCGTTAGGATGAGAAAGCCACAATAAAACTTGGTGTGCCTAGTGGCAGCAAGAGTTGTATACTCCCCACGGAGTTGAGATTGACAATACCATGTGACGTTGAGACTGACATCCAGGGATCAAGGGAAAAAATACCAGCGCCTTGAGCAAGCAATAGTTGCGTGGATATGTGCGCTATATAAATATCATATAATAATAATTGTGTTGACTGATTAGAGTGTGCCACAACGGAAGACGTAGAGGTTTGTCCACCAATAGTTGTAGTAGGCTGGGAAAGTCTGGCAGGCCATGCTGGTGCCACTAGATAAACTAGACAGTCGTGTTGTTGAATTTTTAACAGAACCTCTGGGATTAGTTTGAACGGAGGAAGCGCATAGGCTATCATCCCCTCCCATGATATGGATAGTGCGTCGACTGTCCATGTCAATGGAGCCGGTACTGGACTCACAAACGTTGGTATACTAAAATTCCTGGAAGTCGCAAATAAATCTGTTTTGAATTTCCCACTTCTGTCCTATCAAATCGAAAGCCTCTTCCTTGAGAGTCCATTCGGTCGAGATCACTCTGTCCTGTAGAGATAATGAGTCTACTAGGATATTCTTCCGACCTGGAATGTGTCGCGCTCTGATTAAACAATTTTTACCGTCCACTGCTTGATACAGATCCTGAGTGATCCTGAGGAGCTGTTGAGATTTCCTACCTCCCTGTTTGTTGATGTATGCCACTACCATAGAATTGTCCGACACTAACATGAGACTCTTCCCGTACAAGCGATTCCCCAAGCAACGAATCGCTTTCAACAGTGCTAACATCTCCTAACAGCTTATATGCAGATTCACCTCTGACAGATTCCACACGTTGAATGTCCATGTGTGCACCACAACCCGTATCAGATCCAGTAAACGAGGACGTAATGAAACTCCTGACAACACATTCATGTCCACCGTCTACCATAATATCTCCCATCAGACTCTGTCTGGACAGGCTATGAGCAGTTCCAAGTCCTCCATCCGAGACTGATTGAGCCAGATTGCGGGATTCTCAACCTAGTCTTCCTCTTACAGTATAATCCTCTCGATTGAAGTGAGAGATCCTAGAAGGGACATCCATGAACGGACTGATGCAGTTGACGTCTGTAACATATTGGTTTTCTTGGTTGATATTTCCACCGAATGATCTTGAGGAGTATAAAACGGCCTGCTCTTTATTCTCGTAGAAGGGACCAGTTCTGACTTGGTAGGATGAACTATGAGACCCAGATATGTAAACACGTGGATTATAACGTTGGTTTGCTTCATGAGAATCGCTGTCACCACATTCCTTGCCAAGAAATCGTCCAAATAACCGTGTATCGCAATCCTTCGTTGAAGAAGAAAGCCAGAATCGGGGAGATTATTTTGTGAACACCCACGGTGCTACAGATATCCCGAACTGCAGCACCCTGAACTGAAACCTGCAGCCATTCACCGCAAATCTTAGGTATTTGCGAGATCTTGGATGAATAGGGATATGAAGATACGCATCCTTTAGATCCATGCTTATACACTTGGAATCCTGACGAATCAAGGTGCGTAGGTTTGCAATTGATTCCATCCTGAACTTTGGCAGTTTCCTCAAAAAATAGCTTGTTCAACACTTTCAAGTCTATTATCATGCGCATTTCTGTCTGAATTTTTCTTGGGGACTAGGAATACCGGTGAATAAAACCCGCATGTCTGATCCCCTGGAGTAAATTCTATGATTTCCCGTTTCTCCAGTAGCTAATTTATTACTAAATATCGCCCTGCTAAACGCTGGCCTTGAAGACAAAACTGACGACCCTCTGGAAAACAAGTCACTGGAGGTTGCTTGTGCCAAGGAAGAATTAACCCCGTGCTCACTACAGACAGGACCCACTCGTCTGATGTTATTAATTTCCAATTGTCTAAGTATTGGGCCAATCTGCCCCCTACTGGAGATTGTGTCACCGGACATACAAATTCCAAATCCAATATCATTTCGAGGGACGTTTCCAATTCGTAAGGAAGAGAACGCTGAACAGTGAGACTTGAGTCAATATTTCTTGGAAGTTGATCTTGATCCACGAAAAGATCTACCTCCCCTACCTCTACCCCTAGATGAGGATGAGCCTCTAGTAACAGCCACATTTGTAGAACACGCTCTTGAATCCGAAGCCCGATCAAAGGCAGATCTCTGAAAGTTCTGACTACGACTTGATGAAGATGGAGCAGAACAAGACGTATCACTGGATCCCCTTCTAGATCTAGTGTCAGCCCTTCCTCTATTTTGGAATAAAAGAGCCGACGCCAAACGTTGATTCAAGTTCCTCGACGTCAAGGCATCTCTAGCTTCAATAGCCTGTTGACATTGTCCATTAAAGGTGTTATCCGATTCCAAGGGCTGGTGCAATAGAAAATCCCTTGAAACATCCGGTAAATTCCTCACTGAATCTAGCCCTTGTATCCGCTCAATAGCTGTAAGTTGTCCCAACATATTCACTTGAGTCGTCATCGCATCGGCTAAGGACTGATACACTACATCCCGAAAGGCATGCGCTAACGCCAATTCTTGAGCAGTCATGGAAATCAAAGCGTCTTTCTTAACTCCCGTATAATCTTGAAACACCGGTGGGAGCAAAGCACGAACTCCCACAGAAAACCAGTTTGAATAAGATAGGGTATCAATCGCCGAACAGGCTGCCGTATCCAATTCCTTACAATTCTTGAAGGTACAGAACGGTGCATAGTCACGAGAGCCTCTAGCATCCTGTAACTGTTTAAAGTCCTTGTCTAAACTTGGTTGATTGGCTGGGATAGGATAACACAGTTCGTAGCCTGTTCGTAGTTATAATTCTCCAACACTTTCTTAAGTGATGATGAATGTGGTAATGACAGCCTGGGCATCCGTTCCGGGGGAAGGCAACCTGATAATCCGAGTTCCACGGGAATATCTATCTCCTGTTCGTCCGACGGTGGTGGTAGAGTATTAGGATAAAGTCCGTGCAAAAGTTCCAGCTTTTCTTTAAATGACCAGCCCGTCTTAAAATCCTGTGCTGACATGTCCATAGGTTGTACCGTCAACAAGCCTTCTTTCATTGAAAACTCCGGTTACGAAAAAGGATACACCGATAAATCCTCCTGATCCGTCACATCAGACACTAACGGAATTAAGGGCGGATTGTCCGTGTTTTCTGAACTGCTAGGCCCCTGCAAATCAGAGGGCTGGGTTGATACACCATTATCCATAGCAGCCGACCCAGTGGCCTGGCTTGAGCTGGGGCGGGAATCACGTGCCGTCTGAGCCGAGTCAGACCCGTGAAACCCTAGCCGCCCGGTCTCCCCGTGGGAGAAGGTAGCAGGTTTTTGCGACAGGGAGCAGCCACGGATGACTGGCTCCCAGGGACAAAGGACGCGGGTGTGTGGCCCGAACCACGGTCACCCCGGATCCGGATCTGGAGCCGGCTGGGCCGAACTCCATCCCCTTCGTTTCAAGCCCTTGGCTTCTCACCATGAGGGGACTGGCCTCCTACGTACGCCAGGGCGTGATAACCTCTTTTCAGCCAGAGTACCCCTGGTTTCCGTAGGAAGGGACTTGGGTTCCCGGCTCTTGTCATCGACCACCAAGCCCCTACGGCTGTCTGCCGTCTTGCCGGATAATACAGGATCTTCCAAATGTTTTGACAGGTGATCAAATGTTTCGTCATTCCTCATTTCCATATCCCGTACAGATTTATCCATGGCCGACTGAATATGGGATTTAAATCCCGCCAAAAGTTCTGAGAACACAGCTATATCCAACTGGGGAGAGGATTTTGATTTAGATCTAGAACGAGACTTCGGTTCAGATTTAATAGATAAAGGTGGAGATCCCTGAACTTTCTTCGACTTAGAGCATTCTGATGACGATGAGAGTTTACGCCTTCTAACTAAGGAGCGAGATTTGACCATCAACAACCTTCCGACATTTCCTGACACAATAAGCATCGATCCGAGATTGAGCAAGGTAAGCCTTTATAACAGGAAGCAGGCAGAGGGGGATCAACATCCGCCATGAATTTCTGACATTGTAAACATTTGCTCTGCGCCATACTTGTCAATCAAAAAAAGGGCGGGAAAACTTCAGATCCTAAGTACGTTGGAAATATATATAATATAGATGCAAAACAGCAATGCCATTGAATATTAAATGGAATTCGATTTGTAACTGACCTATATATGAAGAATTGAAGACTTGATTGGAAATGAAAATTTCGCTCAATTCTCTGCACGTCATGCGTGTGGACCATACAGAAAAATTATGAAGGGTTCTAGAAGAACACTACAGTGACGTCGGGATCAAGGGAGATAACTCAGGGGTAGATTAGTTATACCACTAGAAATGGCCATGACTTAGTGTTAAAATTTCTTTTGATTTTCTGAATGTATTCTGTGAATCCACAGGAATAAGGCTACCATAATCCAGAGGGAATGTTTACGTTATAATTGGGAAAGGTATGTGCAGTTCTCAGTGACTCCTCAAGGAGTAAGGATAAGGTCCAGTGTAAAAACGTTGGCGGTTCCTCATTATTTCCTGAACACAACTTTCAGAACGAGCCGAGTTGTCATCGTTGTCAGTATACGACCATGCAGAAGATTTTAATAATTGTCCTGTCAGAATCTCCTGTGGCCTGTGAACAAGGATCTGATTTCCTGAAGGGACAGTAGATAGACTGTTATATTATTTATATACAACAGCCGATAAGTTACCGTTCTTACCAGTCTCAGCCTCCCTGCTGTCAGAAACTTTCCTGCTCCAATGGCACCCGTGAAGAGCCACCTCCTCGTGGTGGGTGCTGGAGTAAGGCTAAGCGCTCTTCAACCCCCCGTTGTGGACCCTGGGGTATATTTGGTCCACCAACCTGTCTGCCGTGGTTTGCGCCCCTGTGTCAGTGGAGGACGGGAGTCTGGTGGTTGAGGGCACTGGGAGCCTGGAACCATGTTCCTTTGCCCAACACACCACTTCGCCCCTTACTTCACCTAGATGGGTGGTAGAACTGGCCCGGTTCTATCAATCGGCTTGTCACGCCATGCCCTGTGCATGGATTACATTCTTATGCTCTTATTGTACATTATTGTGCATTTTTGTAATTGAATGTTTGAATTTCAAATTATATTCTATATTATATGTTTGCCTAGAGTCCTATGCCAGAAGGCGGTGACTCATGGGCCAATCTGGTGATATGGACTGCTGATTACTGTGTTTGTACAGGAAATTGCCATGGGCCAGCCTGACATTTCTCCTTTTATTAACAACAGCTTTTCAAGTCCTTATTTCTGGAGTATGGCATTCATGTAACCCTGGTGTCATAGGCTGGCTTCCACTACAGCACCGTCCTTGTTGACACTCGATAGCGGGTGGGGAGTAGGGATGCTGAAACTTATTCTTACAACATGACTTTACCTGCGCACTCTGGTTCGTCGAAAACCAACAAACGCCGACATGTGGATTCTCTTTCCTCTGATGATGATGTCTCATCACAAGTTCCAACTTCTTGGCCAAGATTCATAGTCATTTCATCCGCCGATGGCAATCCCTAAAACTGAATCCCTTTGCAATAACTAAGGGAATCCAAAGTATCGACGGGGAAGTGAAAACGTCACCCGTCTTCGTTCTGGATCAATCTCGTAGAATGTGACCGGAGACCACTGTAAAGCTCGTTACTTTTAACATCGGAGCGGAGGTCTATGTCCCGACTCCATTCCGATGTTACAAGTGTCAACGGTTTGGCCATGGAGCCAAATTTTACACTTGTATGACAAAATGCTTCCGTTGCAGTAGAACTCATTAGGATTCTGTATGCACGGATGACATTAAATGTGCCAACTGTGATGGTCAGCACTTGTCCTCGTCCAAATCCTGTCCAGTATTTGAGCGCGAAATGAATATATATCAAACTAAAATGTACCAACAACATCTCTTATACTGAAGCAAAAGGTTACTTTCAGCTCAGTCTCTTCCTTCCACCAAAACCTTTTCCACTGCTGTGTCTTCCGCTCGTCCGGCTCCACAAATGTCAACAGCATCGACTCAAACTGACATCTCTTGGGTAAGAGAAAATCAGATCAACCATGGCAATTCACCAGTATTAACATCTGCCACACAAACAGAAAGTTCATCCACAACTCATACTAAACCATTAGATACAGTGAATGTGAATGAAAATACCAATCAGGGGTGACGCCCATTATCCAAAAAATGAAAAGAGCAAATGAGGAGAAGGGCAAGGGCACTCCAGCACTTGGAGGAGCTTTCTCCAACAAAATCCCCATAGAGGTTCAAAATATGTTTGATCCTCTGGAGATGGAGGTGAGTCCCTCACTTCCAGTTAATGGGAATAGGACTTCCCTCCCGTTCTCGATCTCCAGTTCAACCAGTTTCATGACCGGCTGCAATATGAGTCTGTGGAATTGCAGAGGACTGAAGACTAACTTCTATGAAATACAATTACTTATACAAGATCTTCAGCCGTCAGCATAATGTCTCCAGGAGACATATCTTAAAAAAGTACTGATACCTTTAACTTAAGACAGTACAGTGATTACCATTCCTTTCCCTCAGGGGATAAAGCTACTGGAGGCACTTCTATTTTAGTGCGGCAGGGTATTATTCATAGCCATGTCCCACTTAATACAAATCTTCAAACTCTTGCTGTTCGTTTAACTCTGCACATTGCATTGACTCTGAGCAGCTTATATATACCACCCTTCGTATAATATTCGACAATCGGATCTTCAAAATCTATATGATCAGCTTCCCGAAGCCATGTGTCATCATGGGTGACTTCAACGGACACAATCCGCTTTAGGGAAGTGTCCACATTAATAATAAAGATAAAATCATTGAGGAATTTATTTCCGATAATAATCTATGTATTTTCAATGGTGATTCAGCCACTTATCTCCATCCAGCTATGGGAACGTATTCTTTCCTAGATCTGTCTCCCGCCGACTCCATCTTGTATAATGAATTTGAATGGACGGTCCATAACAGATGACCTATGTGGAAGTGATCACTTCCCCACCATTCTCAAAAGAATCAACCCTGGTGATGATCCACCTTTATCGAGAAGGAACCTAGCCAGGGCTGATTGGTTATTATATGAGACTCTGTATGTTGAACACTTAAAACATGACCTTTTCAGGAACAGTGAAGATCCTATACAATTGTTTTCTGATATACTTAATGACATTGCTGACCAAACTATACCCAAGTCCTCTGCAATTCCACATATTCGTAAACCATGGTTTACCAATGAGTGTAAACAGGCCAGAAAGAGTAGGAAGAAAGCTGAAAAGTTTTTCCGCAAACATCCTACAGTCCATAATTTAGATAAAGTTAAATTTTAAATGCCATGGCTCAACGCACTTAAACAGACTAAGCGTCAGTCTTATAGACTATGTTTCCAAAATCAATTCAGGCACACCTATTTCAAAGGTGTGGAACATGATTCAACGAATAAAAGGCAAAGGTTCCAAATCTACAGTCCACCATCTGAAGACTGGTGGAACTTTGTTAACTGATAAGGTTGACATTGCAAATAAGCTTGGTGAAACTCTTGCCAAATATTTTTCTTCATCAAACTACGTCCCAGAATTTCAAAAATATCAGAAACAACAGGAGAAGAAGAGAATAAATTTTAACTCAGACAATGGCGATGACTATAATGAATTATTTTCATTACATGAGCTCCACACTGCCCTTGAGCAAGCTCATGATACTGCAACAGGAGCTGACACTATTCACTATCAGCTCTTGAAGCATTTACCGGAATCATGTTTGGAAACATTTATAAGTATTTTTTGATTCAATATGGACTTCAGGGAATTTCCCCACTTCCTGGCGCAATGCCATTGTAGTCCCTCTTCCAAAACCTGGCCGGGATCATACTGATCCGTCTAATTATAGACCAATCTCTTTGACGAGTTGTGTCTGTAAAACCATGGAAAGAATGGTGAATAATAGATTAACTTTGTATCTTGAAACCAGTAACCTGATATCCAATATCCAATGTGGTTTCAGGAAAAATGGTAGTACCATTGATCATTTGGTACGTTTAGAATCCTTTGTTAAAAATACAATAGTAACTAAACAACATGCAGTATCAATTTTCTTTGATCTTGAGAAAGCTTATGATACGACCTGGAAGCATGGCATTTTGAAGGATTTACATGATTTTGGTTTGAGGGGTCGTTTACCTCTTTTTTATGTCACAGTTTTTTTTAAGAAACAGGCAATTTCAATTCCGAGTGGGTTCAACCCTGTCTGACCATTATAATCAGGATCAGGGTGTCCCACAAGGCAGTATTTTGTCTGTTTCTTTAATCAATATCAAGATCAACAGTTTATCCAAGGTTTTAAACGATTCAATTGATGGATCACTTTTGTGGATGATTTTAATATTTCTTGTCGTGGTAAAAAATATGCATACTATTGAACAAACGCAATTGCAGTTGTGTTTAAATATAATAAATAAATGGTGTCTTGAAAACGGCTTTAAAATTTTCTAAATCAAAAACTAATTGTATACGCTTTTGTAGAAAATATAAGCAGCATAAAGACCCAGAACTATCTTTAAAATGGCACTCCCATCAAAGTTGTAAAGGAGGCCAAATTCTTGGGTCTATTTTTTATTCTCATTTAACCTTCTATCAGAGGCAAGAATCATGGATCGGTCTCTGTATTAGGGAACCCCGAATTGACGACATGAGTCATCCCTCCTCCATCGGTCAACGACATGAGTCACCTCTCCCCATCGGTCAAGAATCCGATGGGGGGAGATATATCCGTGACGAAAGACACAAACTGACCACAGGGACCTACACCAAACATGGAATGGGGAAAAGTCGGATACGGGCAAGGAATGTCAGCTATGTCAATTAATGGAGGGTATAAATGATTGTGAACCAGCAGTGCTGGGCAGTTCGGACTGAAACTCAGAGTTCAGAGCCACCCCTTGTAACTACCCAGAATAAAATCGTGTGGGACCCCAAGACGGACTTGTGTGCTGATTAGAGTCATATCCCCAGAGCATCAACCTACTGAGGCGGATATATTGGTGGAGCCAAGATCCAGTACCTCTCAAGCTACAAGAACTGAGGTAGTTAGTTTGACTATTTTTCTATATTCACTTCGTCTGGGGTCCACACCAGCAACTATTCTATTCTGGCTCTGTGTAAAAACTCTCATACACCTAATAACTGGTATCAACTCTATAACCACAATCTTGTCAGTGCTTGCAAAACCATGGGCTGTTGACGCACTTAACGTGAGATCTTTCTAATGAACGTTCAGCTGAGCAATAGCCCCATCAGGACACTGAGCTCACCATCTCTAAACAGTGTGTTTCAGCAGTGTCAAAATTCATTGATACAAGCTGTGCCTGCCATTCAACATATCCACGACCAAGATCTAGGTTCCCTGCTCCCATCCAACTGGAACCATTGCTCCTAACGACGTCAGGAACCATCATTACCTCGACGACACCCACCTAGATCCCACAGTTCCAGCCTCTTGTTACCAACACCTGTGTCCCTACACCAACAGTGCAAGACCATCTAAGCCTGCTACAAGACATAGTGCCAAGTGACAATTGTGAAAGGACTGTGCTACACCACTCTCTACGTTGGTGAGCATTTGTTTTGTTATTGGTGATTTTGTGCATCATGCCATGGTATTATTGTTTCCTACTGTTGTCACATTTCTCCCACCATCCATTACAAAATGTCTTTCTATAAACTCAAGCCCTTAAATGCCGAAGAACGCCTACCACTGCTTAGTCCGGAAAAAGGATATCAGAGTACTCCCGCTACCAATACCCACCTGCCTATCACTCCTATAAATCGTTCGTCCCCCTCCCGCGACCCCTTCTCACCTGATTGGGTCACATTCGATGAAACTGGGCCGGACACACCTTTATCATCCCACGCCATTAGGAACAACTCCCCAGGCCTCACCGCTAGTTACAGATTCCTTAGTGCCAATTTTCACCCCCTCTCTCCTCGAACCCCCTCCTCGCCCATTCCCCTGTACTCCTCCCGTCCAGCAGTCCCAGTCCGATGCCTTGGCGACCGTATCAAGGGCAATTAATTGTTCCCGCCTTCCCCTGCCGATGTACGATGGGAAAGATCCCATAGCAGCAACTGCTTGGCTTCGCCGCTATGAGAAATTTGCATCTGCCCAAAACTATTGTGACGATGACCACCGTGACATTTTCCCACTGTATTTAACAGGCATGGCAGCAAAATGGTACGAAAGTACGAAGAATACTGCATTAATGTCATGGTCGGTGATACGAGCGGCCTTCCTGCGTCGGTATTCCCCGTCCTCCATTAGCCTCCTAGACTAACAACTAGTCCCTGAAATGAACATATTTTACTGAAAAAAAGTTCATAGAAAAAAAAGAATAAAATATAATGAAAAGGAGCCCTGAGACTTAGCTGAGGGAAATCTAAACTTCCCACATTTTCTAGACTTGCGTGGGCTTCTTTGGATATATTTGCTTCCAGGATCTGTACGACAGACTATTAACCTCCTTACCCGACAAAATGCCCTTTTTAGACCATAAACAGAGGGTGGGCGAACAATTCTCGACTTTTCTCCAATCTATTCGACATGAAGCTGAGTTGTTACAAAGTAATGATGAAAGTACATAATCCGTAATGCCTTGCCCCATATCCGCCAGTTCATTCTTACACATCCCCATACTTCATTAGACCAAGTGATAGAGAGCGCTGAGATCTCAGATGCGACATCTGGGTTGTCTGACGCCAAATCTGATCAGCTAATGTCAGCAATTAATGAACTTACCGTTAAGGTAAATGTTCTCCAATCCAACAATCTTAAGTGGTCTGATAAATTCCCCTTACGCCCAGTGGTTCTGCTCAATTAGCTGGTCCAGATGGTATAACGCTTAATGTGCCGGGTCGGCTGACTTAGTCGTGCACATTGCCAATCTTAAACTATCCCATAAGTTCTATGTAGTGGAAGACCTACAACAGGACATCTTGCTTGGCCTTGACCCCGAGGATGATATTCCACTCGCTGTCCTACTGAGGAGATGGAATACCCCAAACCAAATCTCACCTGTCAGTGACTCTATGGACCAGACACCCTTTTATTGAACAAGTGTTGTCGTCGAAACACATAGGCGGCATTCAACACTTCAAGGTACAATATGTGGCTACCCTCACCCCACAGTGGGTCTCCCAGCCACAAATACCCACATTTATTGTTGAGGACTACTATGCAAGATGCACACTGGAGAGCAAACAAAACAACAACAACAGAAAGCTAACAAGAAGTCCCCAGTTACAAAATAATGTGACCCAGTCCCACAAATCAGAAATCAACATGTGCTCTCTTTACATTGTTCGTTGGTATCAGTACATCACACACCACATGACTGTCCTTCCTTACAACACAATCAATGCGTGATCAACAAACGGATAGTTCTCCATATCATACCCTCGAGGTACCCACATTGATAACCCATTAGAAGTGGGTTACTACTTATGATGCATGACGCATATAATGGGATACATGCAATAGTTCGGTCGTCACCCGTGTAGATGCCTTGTTTGTTTGGGTGTTGTTGGTTTTTTTAATTAATTTTGTTTACTCATGTGTGAAAGATTTGAAGAATGGAAGGGCTGTGCAGTGCTGATATTTGGTGTCAACTGTGGAAAAACAGGTACAGGACAACCCACAGACGAAAGAGCCATCATCACGCCATTGTCTGTGGGGCCCTAGAGTGACACCAGGTGTTTGTGAGTAGTAGTGAAATGGTGTAGAGTGAGGTGTCAACTGTGCAGAAACAGGTACAGGACAACCCGCAGACAACAGAGCCATCATCACGCCATTGTCTGTGGGCCCTGGAGTGACACCAGGTGTTTGTGAGTAGTAGTGAAATGGTGTAGAGTGAGGTGTCAACTGTGCAGAAACAGGTACAGGACAACCCGCAGACAAAAGAGCCATCACGCCATTGTCTGTGGGCCCTGGAGAGACACACCAGGTGTTTGTCGTTACGCGACAAGGCGGCTGATGGATTCCACCGTCTACCCATCTCTTGATCACGGACGGGTCCACAGGCGTGCTCGATACCCATGGGACGGAGGGATAGAGCAATCATTCCCCTCCCACAAGTCCCGGTAGTAGTTAAAGGGCCCAGCCGACCCGAGGGAACTGTTGAAGCAATTGTGAGAAGACGTCTTGGGGCTATGTAGGTATAATTATGTGGAGAACGTGTATCAGCACAGCCGAAAGATGTGTGAATGTTCCATGGTTCATTAAGAATATATTTATTGAATGGTTTTTTTTAATGAATTTCACCACAAGGTCATAATAATATAATTACTGGAATGGATGGAGAGTAGTTTACCAGTGGGTTACCAAATGACCTTTATCTTTACACAGGATGATGACCGACATACTTTCCTGTGCCTGGTTGCTGTTGGTCATTTTGACCAGTTCAGTCCACGGACAGGATCATGACCGTCTACACTACGGGGTACTATTCTCCGAGAGAGGGAAACTCACAACGTATGACGAGCCACGGACACACACATTCGCCTAACACCTACCACAGCCGTGCTTGAAAGGCATGTCTTATCATATACCTGCCTGCACGAACCACCGTAACGCTACATGTAGAAACACGCACTTTCATATAAGCACTATACTCAGTCTGGTTAGTTCTATCCACAAACGCGCCAATACTGACCTAGTAAACACCATTAAACTGATCAAGGATCTTATCCCGGACACTCCCGAGATCAAATCCAGATCACGTAAAACACGTAGTCTCTTACCTTGGCTGGGACAATTAGCCAAGGGGGCCTTTGGACTTGCCACAGAACGCGATCTCAAAAAAGTGACTGACCACATCCGAATTATTGCTCAAAACATACACGCACATAGGGTTCAATGTTTCTCAACACCAAATGGCCTCATACATGACAAAAACAAACGCCCGTTTTAACAACATTATCAAACTTTTTAAAAGTAACCAGAAACAAATAGTTCAAACAGGTATAGTTACTCTTCAAGAGGTCAAGTGGTATGAAAGATTTTTCTCCACATTCTTAATAATAGTGGGCCGAGAAAACCAGCTAGCGTCAATAGTTCATTCTCATTCTCAGTCTCTGCTGGCAGGTATTCTCCAACTGTTAAGGGGTCGCTTGTCCCCTAACATCGTACCCTTTACACACCTTATTCACAACTATTTCCTCCATTCAAGAAAAAATTGGCCCAAAAACTACCCTGCATTCAAACTCCGATACACCGACGCCACCATGTATTACACAGACGTCGACGTCCACTTGGCCCACCATAACGACATGATATTTGTGACCTTACTAGTGCCTTTAGTGTCTGACAGTGCTGTACTGCGCGTTTACAGGACATCGACGTTCTCACTTCCGACTCATGTGGCATCCCCTCCCGCAACTATAGTCCGTGATGTGGCTCCATACATTGCCATCTCCAGAGAAAGTGAGATATATGTAGAACTTCAGGTTGAACAATATGAAGCGTGTAGTGGACAGTCACACATTCACTGTGATATACTGCCACCAGAATCCTCGTTCGCTTCACCGAGTTGTACACTCGCCCTATTCCTTAACGACATCGATTTGGTACATAGGTTATGTAACTTTCATTTTTTACCAAATGGCACTAAGCCAGACATTTTTTAACTTAGGTCGGGTAAAGTCGTTTTACAAAACGTACCTGATATCAAGTATAAATGTGGGTATATACTTATATGTATATAAAGAGGTTAAGACCCACAAGGTTCATGCTCACTACACGCAAGCAATAAACTATTCCCCAACGTCTTAATGACTGCAGTATCCATAATAATGTCACCCAAATTGAATATCCTGTAAACATTGGGTTCTTTTCGCCATTTCTTCGATACAGATCAAATCCAAAACTCCATCCCTACATTGTTAGCTCAGGAACCGGTTCGATACAAAACGGCACCACTTCGTTTGGCAAATAGTACTTTCAACAAACCTATCAAAACTGATAAACAACTAAGTGTCAATCTCAAACATGTGGTGGCACAAGCAAAGGCAGACCAAATTATCTATACTGATCCTTCCAACCCACTATTTCTAAATTCCTCGAGCGGAGAGTCCGATACATTTAGTTGGACCAACCCTTTCACGTATCTCAATATGGCAATGTGGGGAATATTGATTCTATTTGGATTTATACTCATTTACTATGAATCGAAGAATTGTTCACCTGAGGGTCCAACTATTAGCCCGATGTATCACTGCGGTCACAGTATCAACCACGTCAGATATACTTGTCTGATTCCTCCACCCCTTTCGCCAGCCCCACCTCCATACTTTGACCGTATTCAAGCTTATCTCAAATTAGAAATTGTTCTCCTCATATTGATGTTCCTTATTGTCCTATCGCTGAGTTTGTTTGTGTATTAACTTAAAACAAAGGTTGCGTCCATACTGTTTATCAGTTTTTCTTCAGGCACGGAGTCCGTTTGTGTAAGTGGCTGAGATTAATGCACCACCCCTTGCTCTGTCCCTCTCACACCAGGACTATTCGCCTTCATCTGTGGTCATGAATGACTCTACAAGCTGTTCGCTGATCAACTCACGATTACTTGGCCAGGGAACAACTTATCAGTCGTTAATCGTGTCTCAACAACGCGTCTATCTCTCCCTCCCCGTCTCACCATATCGAAACTAGCAGCTAGGAAACTCAAACGAATAATTAAGGCCAATTATATAACTCACTTTGTACTTTCTTAGTCCATGCTAATGTCCATTACTCCATCAGGGCACTCGACAGGACGGTGGTGTCTGCACAGGACGTCGACCCTTTTGGTGAAATGTCACGGTTCAGTTAAGAAAAAAGGTCGACTTCCTGTCCATTGGACTTTATGCCAATTAACAGAGAGGATTAAAAGACAAAGAAATAATCCAGAGTTTTCGCAAGAAAGTAACCCGGATTATGCGGTTGAGAGCAAAGACAACAGGAGAAAAGTACTCATATTTCGTCCACACAAAATTATCCAGCATGAAGTAGGTGAGATGCAGCATCTGCAGGCTCTCTGGTGCTGATTTATCCACTCCTGAGACATTCCAAGTCCCTGTATATCCTTTTATTCCATAGGCGTTTTGTCCACTGCCAAACCGCAAACAGACGGACTTCCAGTGTGAGTCCGCTCCTTACGCAAGAAAACTGATTATCTAAAAGATGTTGGGGTGGGCCTGTCCCACCAGTCTCTTCAGACGAGATTGCTACCCCTTCCAGATGGTTGTTGGTGCGGGGACGTCGGAATCGTGGTGGTTCCACTGGGATCTATGGACGTCACAATGTATTTAACAGTTAACGCAGTGGAGTTACAGTTCTTTCTCTGTGAACTCCCAATCTCGATTCCTCTTATTAAATCGTTACATAGATCCACCAACACACAGGTATCTTCCATTAACGAGATGTAGGAAGAAATCGACGACTTAATTGTGCATTTGCTATTTCGAAACTAAATGCAATCTACCGCGAGTTCTTTCCTTACATAAATCGAATTTGAATGAACTATGTTCATCATTGTAAATTTCTTACTCTTATATGATGACAGTGATAACATCTGAGGAACGACGACGTGAGTGAAAATCTTAAAACAACACATACTAGCCAATTAGCGTGACTCTAGCAACACGTTCAACATCAACGTTTACCGCGGGTCGACTTCATGTCCATAGCGAAATTTCAAAAGGTCGACTTCTTGTCCATAAACCGACAGGACTACCCAACCAGACCCACCACCCAGTTATCCATATCGACTGTACCCTTCTATCGACTCTTAATGGTTGTCACTACACACTATAGCAGTGGTATGCGTGGATGGCACTAACAAACACAGGAAATACTGCTCATAATCATTGGTATATTGTAACGTTGATACACCTTCTGTATCGTATCAACGAAGCCAATGGCTACATCCATGTGTTTGTTGTTGGTTTTGGGTTGTTGGTTTTTGGTCCATTCTCATTTATAATAAGGTAGTCAACATCATGTTGACAATATTATCCATTATAAATTAGTCATTTGTACTTTGTGTAACCATGGTATATAATCAATACTGTCAGTATGTACTTTTTGTACTACAATCCTGTATATGTCTGTGTTTATATCTACATGTATATAAAATGGTCCTCACGCAAATTCTTGTAACTTGCCATGAATCTAAATCAAGTACTCTATGTCCATCTATAAATGACAAATTGAAATACCAACATATTAGTATACACTATTATACATAGCTGACAGGCCTGCCGTATCACACCTGCTTTTTTCCATCCGGACGCGTGGACGCGTCCTTAAGTATTAAGGGGGCGTATATCAGAGGCAAGAATCATGGATCGGTCTCCGTATTAGGGAACCCGAATTGACGACATGAGTCACCCCTCCCCATCGGTCAACGACATGAGTCACCCCTCCCCATCGGTCAAGAATCCGATGGGGAGACATAACACGTGGCGAAAGACACAAAACTGACCACAGGGACCTACACCAAACATGGAATGGGGAAAACCCGGATACGGGCAAGGAATATCAGCTATGTCAATTAATGGAGGGTATAAATGATTGTGAACCAGCAGTGCTGGGCAGTTCGGACTGAAACTCAAAGTTCAGAACCACCCTTGCAACTACCAGAATAAAAGACGGTTTTGTGTGCTGATTAGAGTCATATCCCCAGAGCATCAACCTACTGAGGCGGATACTTCTTGTCACATATTAAATCCCATAAAGCTAAATGCCTGAAAGCACTAGATTTGTTAAAGGTTGTTTCAAATTCTAAGTGGAAAGGGGTCAAACTACGCTCTTTCACTCATACAGATCATTGGTACGATCTAAACTTGATTATGGCTCCATCGTATATGGTGGAGCCTGCAAAAGCAACTTAAAACTTTAAGATTCTGTCCAACACCTCCAGAATATCTGTTGACAGTCTCTATGTTTGAGACATATGAGCCTTCTCTTACCCAACGCCGTATAAAATTATCTTTACAATATATTACCAAACTATATTCTAACGAGTTTAACCCTGCTTTTAATTGTGTCTTTAATCCTCTCTATGAGGATTTGTACAACAAAAAGTCTTCTCTTGTTCCGCCTCTTGGGCTAAGAATTCAACCATTCATTTCTGCTGCTGGCATTGAGCTGGACAATATAAGCTCCTTCCTGTCTTTCTTTCTTCTCCTCCTTGGCAATTGGTGAGGCCACAAGTTGACCTCACCCTGACAAAGTTTAAGAAAGCAGAAACTAATGAATTACAATATAAACAAGAATATAATCAATTAAAAATAAATATACTACATACAAATCCTTATTTACAGATGGATCAAGGATGGTGGCACAGTTGCTTGTGCCACTGTCATTGGATCCCGAACAATATCTTCTCGACTAACAAATAGCAGCTCTATTTTCACAGCGGGAAGCTAACGCCATATTAACAGCTCTTAAATATATTAATAAACACCGTAAATATAAACAATACATATTCTTTTCCGATTCTCTTTCGTGTCTCAGGCTATTACAAATCTTTCTTGCAAACATCCACTTTTATTAGAAATTCTTGACTTGTATAATGAACTTGCTACTGGCCAATGCGACATCGCCTTTTGTTGCTTACCCAGCCACGTTGGCATTTCTGGGAACACAATGGCTGATCTTGCTGCCAAGGCAGCACTCAACAAATCTGTGACACCACTTCTGATCCCATACTCTGATTACAAAGCTGCTATTTGATCTTATATCCGTGATCTGATGCAAACGAAGTGGGGACACCCAAGTAGGTATCAATAAATTACATGCAATAAAACCAACTATCGGTTACATCTACTTGGGTTGTCAGTCCAGATTTGAAGAGGTCTCATACGACGATGATGAAAAAATCACGGTCAAGCATGTCTTGCTTGACTGTGTTGAATATTCCATCACAAGGGATAACTATTTCAAATCACGAACCATGAAGGATCTTTTTACTAATATAAGTTCTCATTTAATTATTGCATTTTTAAAAGAATTAGACTTGTTAACTGATTTGTAAATAGATACATATTTTATTATTGGTAGTTTCGATTAGTAACTGAGATTGTTAGTGGCTGTATCCTCAAATGGGGTTGAAGTAGCGTAAAATTAGTGTAAACTTGACTTCAATCGCCAGCGGCTGAAGGGATGATATAAATCAAAATAGGGTCCACGCAGGCAGCAAAAGTACTGTTAGTCCCCATGGTCCCTAATTTGGTGATCTACCTAACACGTCACAATTTAATTCTGGACTCACAAAAGTCCAGAAACTCTCTACACTGTGGGCACTTTCTGACAAGGGATTTGACCAAATTAAACATGCAGTTGTTATGAATATATGCCAAGGATGAAAAAAATGAAAAGAAATTTCGAAATCTTTTAAATTTAAACTCGCTCGCCCATTGGCCGGTTTAAGTTTGCTCAGAATTCATGTTTTGGAGGTTGTAAATTGAATGAGTGTATGTTTATAAACATCATGACACAAAATTCAACTCCTTTTGACTTAATTCGACTAACATAGGGCGATATTTAAAAATCTCTGCCCATGGGGCGAAAAATATGTTGGCCCATGGGCAAAAATATTTACTTTTACAAAATACATGTTTTCCATGTTATGGAGGTTGTATCATTATGAGTATCATCATGAAACAAACTTCAACTCATTTTAACTTAATTCAGCAAATTTAGAGTGATATTAAAAAATCTCGCCGGGAATGTTTAATTTCGCCTCAGAATTGATGTTTAGGAGGTCATAAGTGAATATGAGTGTATGTTTATAAACATAATGACACACACATTTCAACTCATTTTGACATAATTCGACTAACTTAGAACGATATTAAAAAATCTTGCGAAAAATATGTTGGCCCATGGGTGAGAATATTTACTTTTACTCACAATACATGTTTTTCCCCACATTCACACTGAGCACTCAACCATACCCAGTCCCGGTTGGAGCCAAACCATTTTCAACTCTTGTTTTCTTAAAAGTGGCTTTACCGGGCTATAACTATCAACACACCTCAATCCGACCATCTGTCATTAATTACCTGTAATGAGCTATTAGTTTCATTATTTAATTATTTCACGGATAGGTATGTAGTTACTCCAAATTCACCATATGTGTGCGTGACTGTCCTCTCCGACGTCCGCGCCCACCTCTCAACCTAGCAATCTCGATCCACTTTCTGCTCCACTTTCAAGCCATCTATAACTTCACCTCTCTCTCCAACCACCTGTCTTCTCTCAGAGGTCCGCGTGCCTCTCTATTCCTTCACCATTCGTAACTACTCGCCTCTTTCCGTGACCTGCAAGAAGGCTCTCTCGTACCCCTATCGTACGCCATGTTTGCCAAGAATCGTGGCAAACCAATCAAATCGCGCGTAGTAACACGTGAAAAGGCATCAAATAGTTTCTTTGCGATTATCGGTTTTCATTATTATTTCAGTGATTATAAAATTATTTTGTGACGTGTATATTTGTTAACGGCATAAGAAACCTACTTACAGTGATTTTGGGATGTAATATAAATTAATTAGCGTATGACATTGTTGACGCATTCGAAGCATGGCTACACCGCCAAACTTTGAGACTTCGCTAAACTATGCAAAGCACAAATTAAACATTAACTTTGAGCTAAAGGATCAGCAACTTTCAACATTGAGACATCTTTACGAAGGGAATGACTGTATAGCTGTTTTGTTTACGGGATAATGGCAAAGTGTTATATTTCAACTTTTACCATGGCTGCTGCAAAAGGATCTGTCAGTTCCAGGGATGGTCATCGTTGTGTGTCCACTTAATTCCTTGATGCAGGACCAGGTCATGTCATTGTGTGACCGAGGGATCAAAGCCTGTTTCTTTAATTCACAAGGTACGTGTTTTTTAATTTTATTTAGATGGTAAATTACAATTCAGACTGTTACCTCCACCTGATGACTGTGCACATTCGTAACTACTGTGTCATTCCCGCAAGCTGGATGGCGTCTCTGTACCCCTCTCGTTGGCCATGTTTACGACTGGGCCCTGTCTGAGCGCAAACGGGCACGGACATGAAACTAGTCTATATTCACGGACTATTTCCAAGGAAAGATAACTCTAAGTTTCCAAGCATGGCTTACTCCAAGAAAACAACAAGATCAAATTTGTTTAACCTGCAGGAAGAAGACCGAAAGATTACTCAGTTTAAAAGGAAAGAAATTAACACAGGATCTAGCATTTAGGGACAGATTGAGGCAGTTCATACGGATAGAAATCAATGACACGGACATTCAATTACTTTACATTTGCCGTTCGTGCCACAATAAGGTCGAAAGCTTTGCTGTCTTCCAAGCGACTGCAATAAGCAATGCCAAATCGGGACTAGAGCAACTACAAACGGCCCAAAGACTAATTGGAACCCCGAAGGTAAGCACACCTAAAAAGGTTAAGCGTTGCGAGTCAACTGATTTCTTCTGTAGAGAAACTAAGAATTAGTGATGAGTCCACATCCCTGTCAGACAAATCAGACCAAAAGGAATCCAGAAGAACATTGTTTTCGGAGGATACAACATCTTCTGCTGACAAGAGAAATGATTCGTCACAGAGTGTTGACATATCTAAGCACGATCATCTCTACGCAGCAACAACACAGCCACAACATGACCCTATGAAATTTGAACATGTATATGCAAAGTGTACTGTCCAATCTGCTTCAGAACAAACTGACAGACAAAACAAGTTGTCTGCAGAAAGACTTATTGAGACCAAACCAGATACAGGTGGATGGGCCTCACACATTGAACATATGTGTCAAGCACTGACTCAGATGTGTGCACCAGGAAAGAGCGTTCTCTATTCAAAGTCCCCTTAGTATTTGTCTACCTGTGATGTATTTTCGGAGGCAGTGTGTGAACTGCAGAGGGTGTCCCCTTTTCTCTTTTCCATTCTGCATTCTGCACTAGGTGACAAGATAACTCTTTCCTCGAAGATTTCTACCATTGCTACCATCTATGGTATGATACTCCACTCAAATAACAATAGAGTGTCAGCTGTTCAGAGACTATTTACGACCACAGCCATCAGATATCATGCAGATAACATGGTACCTTTATATAAATAACATTTTGAGTTTTGTTTTATTTACAAGCTCTTTGGAAGCATGTTAAAGGAGCTTCTTTTTATCTTTTAAGGGAAAAAACAACTTGAAACTGATATTAGTATAAGTTGTTATTTTTAAATATATATATATATTTAAAATCCTAACGTATTACTATTAATCTTTAGCATTCATTCAACTGAAATTTGTTTTAATTCCTTGAAATTTAGATAATGTTTCCCACTGATTTAACTTCCTAATCTATGTACAATAAAAACACTTTTAAATTTGAACATTAAAGAATATTATGAAATGGTAATATGACATTGATAATAATACCATGGAATATATGAACCATCAACATATAGATTTAAATAATGGTTTTGTTCCACTTTCAATTGAATGCTGTTCCAAGTTCCATGCATGCCTGCATGCTGTTCATTGTTATTTTTATGGTGGGGTTGTTTTTCATGAAAACAAAACAATGAGTTCCTTCACTTTGGAAATGTCTGCTGACAAAACATCTTTGGTATGGACTTGCATGATTTACTGAATAAATTTACCAAATAAGCCAGATATACTTTCAGACTTTATATAACCTTGCTAAAGTTTATTTTGAGATCAAGTCATCAGGGTTGTTTGTTATATTTGGTTACACAGTTTACACCACCATAGATTTGATATGTTTATAGTATTTGTTACTCGTTCATTTGTTTCCTGTTCTTCGTTTAAATTCAAGCATGGCTGACCACTAAACTGAAGATGGTATCCTGATATATCAAGTAAGTGATTTTAAAAAATGTATCTGACATGTATTGGTAAATAAATGTTTATTTCATTAATAAATTTATAATTATTAAAGCATATTTGTGTACATACATAACTTTATTTTCATAATGTAAAAATTGTTTTAACCTATATATTTATGTGTTATTTAATAATGTTTCCTCAATCTCTTTGGAAAATGTGTTGTTCAAACCAAGTTTGGATTAAGCTAAATCTTATGATAAATATTTCAGCTTCTCTCAGTTCTGAACAAGATCCATGTGACATTATCGGACAAGACCAAGGACCAGCTGCTGGACAGTTATGCAGCCCACTGTGAAGATAACATCACACAGGCAGTTTCTTCAGGTTATCTTGATATTGACAATTAATTTCAGTGAAGGTACTTGTAGAATCAAGCAGTAAGCCAGTAAATCCTTCCCAAAAGTCTAGATGCCATGGCATAAAGATTTTGTGAAACACATGTTCATGTTCAAATAATCTGTGTAATACAATATGTACATTGTGAATGTTTAAATTCTAAGGTGACCAGTTGTGCAACAACTGTTATAAATATCTGTACTGTCATGCGTTACAGGATATAATAATAATCAGAAATGAAAAGAGTTTGGATTTGCTTCAAGAAAAATTGTGTGTTTAAACTGATCTGTAATTTACTTGTACAGGTTTGGATGGGAAGCTAAATGGTGACAATCTAGATCTGAGAGTAACAACGAACGATGTTCGAATGACGAACAAGAGTAAAGACTATCATTTCTTTGCTTCCGACTTTGTTGCGGACAGGATTGATACTTCACTCTTGTCAAACCAAGCTCCTCAGAAAGACATGGAATCAGTGAGTGCAGATGATTTCCTGCCAACTTGTGAAGAAATCAGAAACTATAAAGAAAATTTAAAGATCTTGCTGGCAAGGAAATTGGTGGAGCATGTCAGTTCATTCAGCTGGATGAAAAGCCTCCTTCCAACACATGTACCACACGATAGACAAGTCGAGATGTCAAAGGCTTCATCAATTTTCTTGTTGCCAATAATTTTTGAAAAATGAGGCATCATACTCGGACTGTATCGACATAATGGATGCCTACGTCAAACACATCAACCAGTGGTATGCCAAAGCAGGCAGAGGTAAATGTTTCACGTTTCTTAAAGATTTGGTTAATCATTGCATCTATGCATATATATATATATATATATATATATATTTATTTATTTATTTATTTATTTATTTATTTATTTATTTATTTATTTATTTATTTATTTATTTATTTATTTATTTATTTATTTATTTATTTACGTAAATATATATATAGAACAATAACATTAATAATTCATTTCAGGCTCAGAGCTTGAAACACTTCGAGTTCCGGTTGGTGGCGACCAACTGACCAGAGTCAGACTCCAAGGAGCAAAAGCCTTGAGGGAAGGGACACATACTGTGCAGTCAAGATTTGATCAGCTTCAGCCAGTCATTGTGGAAATGTTCCACACCCTTCAAGATTTCCTTGAGGTAGGGATCTTATTGTCACAAGTATGTAGCCCTTATTCGTAAAGTAGCCAAAGTTATGGGGGTTAGTGGGAATCAAATGCAAAATAACTTCCAAATACCTGTGAATTGAGCCTAAAGGGTTCTTGAATGTGCTTACATTCTAAATTAACCTTTTGAACAATGTCGACTATGCCAAATGAGTGTAAGTGCCTTATATGTATTGATCCAACATTTCGATGACTTATGAATACACATTTAGAAAGTGATTAGATGTATCATATATTTGGGATTGAATTTGCCTTGTAAAGTACAGATTCTGGTGCTTTTGTTGGCTGACTTTGTGTGTGCTGGCGATAAGGTGCCTTACTCCAAGGGTCTGGGTTCGAATCCTGGATGGCACTCAGCCAAACATTAGTACTACAATCTGTACTTTATGACACAAAAGTGTAATAGCAGATATAATTTATGTTACAAATGACTTTCATGAAAGTTTCTTTGGAAATATTTGCAGAAATTATGCAAGAAGTTTCTCAAGCTTGACAAGGGGAATGGACAAGGGCACACTTGGACATTTGAAATTAGTCATTCAACGATCAAATGTTAATGGAAAAGTCAAAGTGCGGTTTAAGGTATTTCTATTTGATTACTTACATAGAATTTAGCATCATAGCAAAAGAATGACCATAGTTACAAAAGAGTAATATAGAAATCCTTCCAAAACTCTGTATACCGGTATTTCCCTAGTTTCTCATTTTCCATATTTATCACTGTCATGGGTGCAAGTTAGTGTATTCACGGTTGAACATCATAGGTACAAAACAGCTGGCAAAAAGTCCTGTCCTCAAGAAAAATTGAGTCACCAAGCTTCTCCCACAAGATGGCTGGCCACACTCAATTAACTGACCAAAGCTGAATTAATCAAACCCCAAGCTGTACCTCTTAGTAGTTACATAACCCCCACCCCAACCCAGCTAAATCTAATTACACCCACTAACTCATCACTATCTAAAACTGTACATTATATTTATATGTTTCATCGGGGTGGTGGGGTAGCCTAATGGTAAAAGCGTTGGCTCGTCACACGAAGACCCAGGTTCGAATCCCCACATGGGCACAATGTGTGAAGCCCATTTTCTGGTGTCCCCTGCCGTGATGTTGCTGGAATATTGCTAAAAAGCGGCGTAAAACCAAACTCACTCAGTCAGTATATGTTTCATCACCTATAACAGTAGACATGAACCTGAACACTAACATGTATGTTTTCCAGGCACATGAACAGTTTGTAGATGTCGTAGGCACGTCCTACTTTCTTCAACTGACCAAGCACATGTTTGGACTCAAGGAGTTGAGCGATGAATTGAAACACCCAGATATCCCACCAAAGGTGAATTTGTGGCACAACAAGAAGAAGGAGGAAGTGTTCCACAGAATCATGGACCAACTTTTGATACCATGTTCATTCCACCATTGGACAAGAAAAGGTTTGTGTTTTTCTTTCATTATGTGCAAAGCCTTACAATTCATAATTTCAGTTAATGAAATGGAGTGCTGTTATGATTTTCATTTACAACACAAGTACAGTATTTCTCAATGAAACAACATGCTGGAAGGATTTCAAAGGTTTTGCTAATAACAGTTATGGTAACAATAAGTTTCGTTATGTTTCAATTGTAGGCTCTTTTCTGTTTTTCTCAACAGTAAAAGGTAAAAATGTTGTTTGAAATTGTACTGTTTATTCATGTGTGTATGATAATATCATATTTCAAACCGGTGTTGTTTTTACCCCTAGAAATCTGAAGCAGGAACGTGCAACTTGACAGTCACAGTGGGGCAGACTAAGACAAAGTTGACTGTTCCGGTGGTTAACAACCAAATACAAGTCCGAGTTGGTGCTCCGGGGAATATTTTTGTGCTTACTGCGACTCCGACACAAGTTGAGCATGGGGTATCTGTGCCTCTCCCAGGTTTAACAACCCCAGTTCTTATCAACAAAGATGTGTTAATGGAAGATGATCTCCACAATTATGTGGTTAACTTCATGAACTGGTACTTTGTCATCCTTTTGTTCTTCAAGATGCTGTCTCAGAAGGCAACATGTACTTGAACAACATCACTCTGAAGTTCATGATACCATATTTCTACTCACACTCAGCTCTGTCAAAATACATGTCGGAGTGTATTGACTATATTCTGAAAACTGAGATCATGCTGTCCTCCCGCATGGCTATGAGAGTACGTGCTGCATCATTTGTGAATCCCACTGGCAGACAGGGCCACAACAAAGCAGCGGATATGCAAAAGGAAAATCAGGTCCTGGTGTTAAAGGTCTGATAAAGGTCTTGTGCCAACAAGACAGAGAGGTCAATTGTTAAGATATCCAAAGTTGCTCCAGTTGTTGAAAGCATCAATGATAACGTTGTCTCAATGACAAAATCTGCTGACTATCACACAAGTCACAGACAGAGATCATCTTTGATGACATCAAGGAGATACTGTCTGTCCTGCAGGCCAGTAACCCATGGAAAGTTACTCCTGGTAGGCAACTGAAAGGTTTCAAGGAATTAGTCAGTCCCCATTTTCCTTCAACGTGCAACAGATGAGAAACAGCATCCAGACTAATGTGGACCGTCTGAAAAGGGAGTTGTCTTTCTGCCTGATGATGATGACGTGGAGGAAAACTGACTGTAAATAAGGGAATGAAACTTAGACACTATCACAGTTCACACAATTATTCTTAGATTCCATGTGAACAGGTTCACTTCAAACTTGTAGTTAGTGAAAGTAAAGCCACTTAAGGATTCATGTTGCTCAAGTGACTGTGCCAGTGAAATCAAGCTTTACTTTTTCTGTGTGTAACATTAGAACCTTTAAATATTCTTTGTGGTGATATAACGGGCAAGGACTGTACTGTGTTATCACATTGGTCAGGATTAAAGGACAGGTGACAATATTTGTATGATTAACATTTGTTATTTCAATGTAAAGAGTTATGATAAATGATAACAGAAAAGGCCAATTAACCATAATAAGTATAAAAAATTTAATTCTTGACTTTGAGACAATCTCCATCATTCATTATGATCATGTGACATGTACATATGTTAAGAGAAACAATTGATACTACTGTGGGATGACATGTAATTTGTCATGGAAGTAATTGTAACCCCATATTTATATATATATATATATATATAGACAAAGTCGACCTTTAAGGCGACATTTGTGTGACCTTTAGGCGACAGCTGTCGCCCTAAGGATATATTTCTGTCGCCTAAATATCTGCATGTCACAACTATGTTCATTTTCCTTAATAACTATTCCAAACTAGATGGTTGGATAGAGGGTCGTCTCAGGACCTTCGGGTGTGCTTCTTTGTATTTTTATAAAATTTCAGTGCTGTTATTGAAAAAACAAAAATATCATATATATAACGTCTGCGACCTTTCGGCGACACGTGGTTTTCTATAAAATTCTCTAACACATGGATATATGTTCAGAAATAAACAATGGAGAAATTATTGTCTAAATATATACTCTTAGGTTTTGTACAGTTTTTTCAAATATACACATCGTCAAGTGTTCAGCATAACATCACTGTTTCGCTCGCAGTACCTTTCGGCGATTTGCCTTCACGCTCCCAGTGCGTCAAAAACGTGAAAGTTCAAAAGCGGCAACGTCGAAATGAACACTTAGCTAATAATTCAATAATGTCTGTAGATATTGTGGGAGCTGACAGACAAGACTAATATGCCACCAAGAACACGTTTAAATACTTAAAACATTTCATTCTTCGATCAAAATAACAATGTAATAATCTGTAAATAAATTGAATTCATGTTTCACACGAAGGCCCGTTCACGTTTTGTGTCAAATCGATCCCCTTTGCTACAGTTTTCGCGCACTACACGAGGTGACTTGGCAGCACAAAGCATTGGGAAATGCATGGTATGTATCGTAATCGGAGTATTTTGTTGAAAAAAGCAGCATGTACAATTGTTTCAAAGGCGATGCCTGTCCCATGACACAATCTATTTCCAAGATTTCTCAACTGGAAGAAACTGTTTGCTAGTAACTTGATCGCAATTGTGACGTTTTCGTATCATGTTGTTTCTTGATCCTCACCTAGGGTTAGACTATCGCTTAGTGTCTGAATATGATTTTTTATATCAACAAACAAACGCATTATAAATTGAAAAGGAGCCCTGGGGAAAACAGAACTTGAGAAAATCTAGACTTGTTTCATTTAGGGCCTTTAGCATTGCAGAAAGGGCAAGGCAGTAGGGAAAATAATATTGTGGTTCAGGGGACTGTGACACAGACTACAGGGTACAGTAGTTGGCTATAAGTGAGTCATCATTAGTGAAATTTCCATAGACTTGCATGTTAATTAACTGTTGCAAGAATAATTTTCATAAATTGAGTAGAAGTTTGCAAACATCTTGGAAATCATCTTCAGCTACGTGTACATAATTTTCTTTCATCTTTTCATTGATTAGTTATCGAATGACACCTGATTAAGCACCATAAATACAACTTTATTTTTATCTATCCCATAGACATGTTAAACCTGATTGGTATGTCTAATATATTTTGTTTAAGAAGTTGCAGTCTTCTTTAATAATCCTCGGAAAATTGAAAGGAAATTATGTGTACAAAGCTGGTAGATAAGTGCTGAAAGCAATTCCACCCAAACTAAATGTATGAAAAATTATTCTTGCAAGAGTTAATTAACATGAAAAATCTATGTGAATTTCACTATTGATGACTCACTTATGGCCAACTACTGTAGATCCACAACCGAAAGAGCTAATCACAGCTGTATGATTTTATGTTCACTCAGTGGGTGAAATTGACCTTTTACTTTTAGGTGCAGTTCCGGTGCGGCAAAAACCCAAAACATCTCTCATTCTGACGCCTGATATTCAGGGTATCAGACTGACTTTTGCACTGATATATTGTTTTCTTTATTTTAAATATATATCTACCAACTAATAGATAAATAAAACCACCAAAAACAGTCAATAACCATTACTAATTTCAGGAACTAACCAAATCTGTAAGACTTGATTTCAGTAAAATTACTTATAGGCCAAATGTAGACATAGCATAACACATTACAATCGGTTTTATCACCCACACTGCATATTCTGACCATGGGGTAATACTCATTGACATGGGTTTGCTCAAATAATGAGCTGATAGTGCAGTGTTGAGGAAGACTTGTAGTTATAGTTTCATAATGGCACTCTCCATTGTTGCTCTTTGCTGTTTCCTCTGATAGCTGAACTACTACATTTTTATATCAGCTACACATTTCCTAAATTGTTCATGCAAAGGAAATATGCATTTGCTCTCTTGACCATAATGTGTTTCCCAGTTACATTATTGATATCAAGAGTTTCTAACTTTCAAATATAGCTTTTTGTACTCCTGCTTTGAACCCTGCTCCTTTGGGTGTTTATGTGCAGTCTATCTCCTCCACTGGTCTATCAGAGTGAAAATATCAGTGTATAGTGATGAAATGTATATGTTGCACCATTTTCATGCTAATAATAATAATTATCTCCATATGAGTACAAAGATTGTAGCCTACCACCCTTGTTACCTACAAGTAAAAGCTGTCTGGGTCAAACTTTGTTTGTTTTTAGTAACCTGATACATTTTGTGGCTGATTATGACAAGAATTTCTAATTACCAGAAAACACATTTACTGATGCTGTGAGATCCTAAAAAGATAAAAACTTTTCTTGCATTTGGCTCCAGGACTATAACCATGTCTGTCCACATGCCACTGCCACTCAGCCAGCATACCATTATGAGGCAATACATCCTCCCACTCAGGTTACTCAACTGACAACCATAAATGTTGGTTACGTTGTATTTTTCTGCACTTGGTCCAAACTTGATATAGTTTCAAATGCTAGAGATTTTCCACTTCACTGGTGCACTTGAATCTGTTAATTCAATATTGTGCATGAATACAGTCAAAATTCCCTTTTTGAGCTTTCATAATTCCATGGCAGCTACTCTTATCTTTGTATGCTTAATGCAGGGACATTTCCTCATTTCAAAGTCTAAATCCTGTACATTGTGTAACATAGGAAAGAGGGTAAATACCAGTGGACAGGATAAGATTAACTGAAAAATCAAGGATGGATCTCACTAAACACATTAAGACATGTTATAACTTATTGGTTGGTCAATAGACCAACTGTTCCTATGCAGGGATATGTTATTAGTCTTTTATGGTTTTTAAGTTCCCTTAGCAGTCAAATTACATAAAAGGGTAATTTTGTTCAAAGCGGGTGTTTCTTAAACAAACTATTTCTCTTTTTAAAAATGGAGGTGAAGTTTAACATTTCTTTCAGTACAAATTGTAAGAATTAAAGCCTCTTCCTGTTGTAAGTAACCTTTACAAAGCCATAATAACAGTTTCAGAAATGCCTCTTTGATGCATCTATTTTAGGTAGTGTGCTATTCATCATTGGTCCATCATCGGCTAATAGTTTGCATTGTCGACTACTTAACACCAACATCTCTGAACAGCACTGGGCAGACAGTATTGATATAAATCATAGAATCGATGATTATTATTATGAATAGTAAATTAAAAAATAAACCTGAAAGAAATCAACATTTTGTATTACTTGTGAGTTTTACCTTTATGCATGGATGACTAACAAAATCCTGAACATGACTTAGAAGCAACCCATGAATGAAAGACATAACTTTGTATATTGTGTGAGTAAAGTGAAACTATGATATTATGGGTATTCTTTAATTCCAATCAAATTGACTTGATGGCACAAGTTTTTTCCTTTGGTCACCCTTCAACTCAAGATCAAAGTTGACATAGACTGTAAAAGTCAGGAAAGATCTAGCCTGTCTCATAGTTCCTGAACTGCATTATTTTTACTTCCGTCTATGCCTTCTGCAAATGATAAAGACCTAATTTAAGCAAGTCTAGATTTACTTAGTTTCAGGAATCTCACTGGAGCTCCTTTTCAGTTTAAAAGGATTATTTTGATTCTATCAAAATTATATATATTCAGAGACTAATTGCTAGTCTCGGATGGTCCTGTTAGGACATGGAAATCCTATCCAATCCAGTTTATGCCTGGTAAGTTAATTTTATTTTACAATGGTTTCTGAATATGAAACATTGTAAATTCATAATGTATGTATGTTGTTAGGGTGATAACTAAATCATGTAGAATTTTAAATACTTTATCAGTTCAGAAGAAAAATATTATTTCTAAGCTCAGTTTTGAATTTAAGTTCATAATCATTTTGAGAATAATATTGTTAACATTTTAATGTTACATAATACAGACAACTATGAACGGGACCAAGACACGTTGAGCTTGGCAGAGGAGAAATGTGATCTTCAAATTGCAGAACTCCGAGGGAGTCTCAGGCATTCCAAAGTGAGGAAGTGGTAGGTTATGTGATCCAGAGATCAATACCTTCATGTTACTAGATTTAAGTTGTGAATACCAGATTTTACAGCTTTGTTAAATTTATTTCTACCTTAACTAGGGATGTCCCGATACATAAGTTTCATGAATTGATACGTATCACGATACTCATGACATGATCTCGATATGTATCATGATACCTACTTTCGCTGCATTATTGTGTAATATTAGTTACATTTTGAACATTAAATATTTTATATTTTATAAGCGTCCTTGAAAAAGATCCACGTTTTCTATTCTCAGAGATTAAAAGTTCTAATTTCCCATCTTTGTGTATGAAAAATAATCATTTATAACTCCTATAACATAAAAACGTGATACAATTGCAAAATGTGAACGATACATATTAAAACATGTTTAAATCAATACTTTCAAAACTAAATATCGATAGAGTTTTGAATGCATCAATGATTGTATCATCTTAGAAAAAGTATCGATGTATCGTGGCATTCCTAACCTAAACATTGTTCTGGCCTACCTTTAGAATTCGGCACCACAAACTTGCAATACCGATGAAGTAATGCCTCATGAATCTTTGCAATTTGTTTAATCCTTCTCAATATTAGTACAGTTATCTTGAATGGTTGTGTGCCGATCAATTACCGAGTGCAGCAATACATGTTTTAGGTATTATCTCAATACAGGATCTTTTACTATTCATAAAAGTATCAAGCAATTCAAAATGGCCAATAAGAGATTAATTAATAGACATGGAATAGCCTTATATACAGATAGTCTGTCTCTGATGACATATATGAAAAATTTAAAGAAAAAAAACTGTATATACTCTCATAACAAGCAGTTCCAGACAAGTATTGTGGTTCTGATCATGGAAATCTTTACAGAAAATGTAGAAATTTTGAAAATTGGCATAATTTGCTCTTTTCAAATATCAATAGGGTAATTTTCAACATTTTGAAGCTTTTCTATTGACTTTTGCACTTGATTGATGTCCAAACATTTGCAATTCAAAAATTTATCCCTGCAATAATCATATCTTTTATAATAGAGATATCATTTTCACTTTTAGGTTACTATGTATTCATATCTTACCACAGTTTTATAGAGAGCTGATGCGTGTCGTGTTTCGTAGTGCACACAATTCAGAAAGGATTGGCATTTTTCAATACAGAGTATACAAATTAACATATTCCCTACATTTTGTTGTTTGTCTGTTGTCAAACTTTCAATCTTCCATCGGATAATCAGGTGTATTAAAGTTCTGACACCATTTTTTTTATATCACTTTGGGTGGGTTGGGGGGGGGGATGGGTGGGTTCTCAATTAAATTTGTTTTACATAATTGTATCAGGTGTTTAAATGGGTTGTTATCAAATGATTCATGTAATTGTTGATACATTTGCATTAATGTTTTGGTGTCTTTCATACACAGGAAATTCAGCAAATGAGAACTGAAGACACCTCTATTCCATGATAGCAGATACATTTTATTTGTTTATCTTTTCAGGATTCAGATGTAGTATCTGTGAGAAAGTACTGACATGTAAAGGTGGATATACTGTTCATCAGCAGATGACTTGAAGTCAAAAGGTACCACCAGTTTTTAGTAGTGTCTTTCTAGATATCAAGATAGTGAACACCAATAACATATATCATGATACAAAGTCAAGAATGTGTTTATCTCGACTGCTTTATGATATCCCTGGCAGGTCATTAGTAAATCAATCAAGCTAAATTCCATTGTATGCAACTAGGATGTGTGGTCTAAAGGTCTGTGTTGATGATGAATAGGATGTATCTTGTTGACCATCGGGCAACTTCTATATATATATATGTATTAATATTCAGCAGAATGTTGGGTAACACATCATATCTGTTATAATCACAGCCCATTGGGCAACACATCCCATCTATTATTTTTACGTACCTTTGGCCAACACATCCAATCTGTTATTTTTACAGACCATTGGGCAACACATATATATTCACATCAGACCTTATCAGAGGACCTTTGGGCAACACATCATATCTGTTATCAGCTGACCTTTGGGCAACACATCATATATTTTCAATAGACCTGTGGGCAACACATCATATAATCAGTAGACCTTAGGGCAACACATCATATATATCAACAGTAGACCTGTGTGCAACACATCTTATATATCACGAGTAGACTTTGGTCAACACATCTTATATATCACCAGTAGACCTTAGGGCAACACATCTTATATATCACCAGTAGACCTTAGGGCAACACATCTTATATATGACCAGTAGACCTGTGGGCAACGAATCATATGTATTACCAGTATACCTTAGGGCAACACATCATATATATTACCAGTAGACCTTAGGGCAACACATCTTATATATCACCAGTAGACCTTAGGGCAACACATCTTATATATCACCATTAGACCTTTGGGCAACACATCTTATGTATTACCAGTAGACCTTAGGGCAACACATCATATATATTACCAGTAGACCTGTGGGCAACACATATATCACCAGTAGACCTTAGGGCAATACATCATATATATCACCAGTAGACCTTTGGGCAACACATCATACAGTCAGTAGACCTTTGGCCAACACATCTTATATATCACCAGTAGACCTTAGGGCAACACATCATATATATCACCAGTAGACCTTAGAGCAACACATCTTATATATCACCAGTAGACCTTATGGCAACACATCTTATATACCACCAGTAGACCTTAGGGCAACACATCATATATATTACCAGTAGACCTTAGGGCAACACATCTTATATATCACCAGTAGACCTTAGGGCAACACATCTTATATATCACCATTAGACCTTTGGGCAACACATCTTATGTATTACCAGTAGACCTTAGGGCAACACATCATATATATTACCAGTAGACCCGTTGGCAACACATATATCACCAGTAGACCTTAGGGCAATACATCATATATATCACCAGTAGACCTTTGGGCAACACATCATACAATCAGTAGACCTTTGGCCAACACATCTTATATATCACCAGTAGACCTTAGGGCAACACATCATATATATCACCAGTAGACCTTAGAGCAACACATCTTATATATCACCAGTAGACCTTATGGCAACACATCTTATATACCACCAGTAGACCTTAGGGCAACACATCATATATATTACCAGGAGACCTTAGGGCAACACATCTTATATATCACCAGTAGACCTTAGGGCAACACATCTTATATATCACCAGTAGACCTTAGGGCAACACATCTTATATATCACCAGTAGACCTTAAGACAACACATCTTATATATCACCAGTAGACCTTAGGGCAACACATCATATATATTACTAGTAGACCTTAGGCAACACATGATATATATCACCAGTAGACCTTAGGGCAACACATCATACAATCAGTTTACCCGTGGTCAATACATGTTATATGTCCCCAGTAGACCTTAGGCAACACATGATATATATCACCAGTAGACCTTAGGGCAACACATCCTATATATCACCAGTAGACCTTAAGTCAACACATCATATATGTCACCAGTAGACCTTTGGGCAACACATCTTATATATCCCCAGTAAACCTTGGGGCAGCACATCATATATATTACCAGTAGACCTTAGGGCAACACATCTTATGTATTACCAGTAGACCTTAGGGCAACACATCTTATGTATTATCAGTAGACCTTAGGGCAACGAATCATATGTATTACCAGTATACCTTAGGGCAACACATCCTATATATCACCAGTAGACCTTAGGGCAACACATCTTATATATCACCAGTAGACCTTAGGGCAACACATCTTATATATCACCAGTAGACCTGTGGGCAACAAATCATATGTATTACCAGTATACCTTAGGGCAACACATCATATATATTACCAGTAGACCTTAGGGCAACACATCTTATATATCACCAGTAGACCTTAAGGCAACACATCTTATATATCACCATTAGACCTTTGGGCAACACATCTTATGTATTACCAGTAGACCTTAGGGCAACACATCATATATATTACCAGGAGACCTTAGGGCAATACATCATATATATCACCAGTAGACCTTTGGGCAACACATCATACAATCAGTAGACCTTTGGCCAACACATCTTATATATCACCAGTAGACCTTAGGGCAACACATCATATATATTACCAGTAGACCTTAGGGCAACACATCTTATATATCACCAGTATACCTTAGGGCAACACATCTTATATATCACCAGTAGACCTTAGGGCAACACATCTTATATATCACCAGTAGACCTTAAGACAACACATCTTATATATCACCAGTAGACCTTAGGGCAACACATCATACAATCAGTTTACCTGTGGTCAATACATGTTATATGTCCCCAGTAGACCTTAGGCAACACATGATATATATCACCAGTAGACCTTAGGGCAAGACATCATACAATCAGTAGAACTGTGGTCAACACATGTTATATATCCCCAGTAGACCTGTGGGCAACACATCTTATATATCACCAGTAGACCTTAGGGCAAAACATCTTATATATCACCAGTAGACCTTAGGGCAATGTATCTTATATATCACCCATAGACCTGAGGGCAACACATCATATATATTACCAGTAGACCTTAGGCAACACATGATATATATCACCAGTAGACCTTAGGGCAAGACATCATACAATCAGTAGACCTGTGGTCAACACATCTTATATGTCCCCAGTAGACCTAAGGGCAACGCATCTTATATATCACCATTAGACCTTAGGGCAACACATCTTATATATCACCAGTAGACCTTAGGGCAACACATCATATATATCACCAGTAGACCTTAGGGCAACACATCTTATATATCACCAGTAGACCTTAGGGCAACGCATCTTATATATCACCAGTAGACCTTAGGGCAACACATCTTATATATCACCAGTAGACCTTAGGGCAACACATCATATATATCACCAGTAGACCTTAGGGCAACACATCATATATATCACCAGTAGACCTTAAGACAACACACTATAGATTGTTATATTGTATATTGCATTGATTAGAAACTAACATATACTACCACACACTTTGCTAAGGATCACATAAAATTCCCAACTATACTTTACACATAGATTTATAATTTGAAATTGTATACATTTAAAACTGATAAATAATACTATAGTAACCCTTCTTTAGGCAAACAGCTACTTTAGTCTAACCTTATGCACTTGATACATGGTTAACCATAAAAATGGTTTTAATGGCACCAATCAACCATTTTGCAAATCATGGAACGAGTCATTTACAAAACAAACAACACCTGTCAATAGCAGGTATGGGATCCACAAGATGAAATGACATACTGAAACCTAGGATCCATGCTTACAATAAGCTTAGATATTTAAACCAAATTTGATCCCACATTATAGTTTTCTGTTGAATCAATGATTTAATTCATAGCAAAGCGTGAATTGTATATTTAGGCCACAAGTCCCTCATAATGATAACAAATTAGCTAAATCTTAAAATGGCAAATGTTTACTTGTCCTAATAAAACCTTAAGTTGGGGAGTTGGGTAAAGACTATAGGACTAGAAGCTGAGTGATGATACTTTCACTGTACCTTTGATGTTTTAGCATAATTTTGAAAACTTTGTTATATTTCAGAAACGGAGACCATTCAGTCATTTCTACAGATTTCCAAGCACGAATGCTCTTATGTTCAGCTGAGAAAAAAATGATGAACAAGCAGAAAATACAGCAGCAAAGGACAAGGAAGAGATGGCACACATTTTAAGAATGAAATTAACTTAATAAATATTCAGATCATTTCTAAGGGATGTTACATTTGGGAATTCACTTTTCCAGTATAGTACAGATACTAGTACTTTGCTGGTAGAGGGTGGAGTGAATCCCTTGTGTGATTTGAACCAACCCTCTAAAGGTGAAACACCTTATCACAGAACAACATTGTTAGCAATTTAACCTGACAAATGTTAGTCAAGGTCTCGATCAGAGAAGTGTAAATGCCACAATTACAATTTTTTGCAAAGTTATGCAAATAAGAATGTCAAAACTATTTGGTTTAATAAATAGTAATTATTAAACTTACAATTTTTTCTTGTTCCTATCATTGGTTCGCACTGGGGTGGAATGTGGCTCCATTTTCCATGGTGGAGTCTCCGAAGCTGATTTGGAAAAATAGGGGTATGGGGTGGGTAGCACTTGTGGATCCAGTGCGGTGATGGGCTGTGTTTAGATGGTATTCAGACCAGACATCAGGCAAATATCGGTGTCGGAGCCCCAGTTTATTCAGGAGTCGTCTGGTATGCCTCAGTGTATGATAAGAATACTGGAATAGTCCTGAATGGCTCAAAATGGGCTGCGTTTAAATGGTATTCAGACCAAATATCAGGCAAATATCAGTGTCGGAGCCCAAGTTTATTCAGGTGTCGTCTGGTATGCCTCAGTGTATGATAAGAATACGGGAATAGTCCCGACTGGCTCACAATGGGCTTTGGTTAGGTGGCATTTAGACCAGACATTTGGCAAATATCCGTGTCGGAGCCCCAGTTTATTCAGGAGTCGTCTGGTATGCCTAAGTGTATGATAGGAGAACCGGAATACCCCTGACTGGCTCAAAATGGGCTGTATTTAGATGGTATTCAGACCAGACATCAGGCAAATATCCGTGTCGGAGCCCCAGTTTATTCAGGAGTCGTCTGGTATGCCTCAGTGTATGATAAGAATACTTTGAATAGTCCTGAATGACTCAAAAATGGGCTGCGTTTAAATGGTATTCAGACCAGACATCAGGCAAATATCAGTGTCGGAGCCCTAGTTTATTCAGGAGTCGTCTGGTATGCCCTCAGTGTATGATAGGAGAACCGGAATACTCCCTGACTGGCTCAAAATGGGCTGTATTTAGATGGTATTCAGACCAGACATCAGGCAAATATCCGTGTCGGAGCCCCAGTTTATTCAGGTGTCGTCTGGTATGCCTCCCAGTGTATGATAAGAATACTGGAATAGTCCTGAAAGGCTCAAAATGGGCTGCGTTTAAATGGTATTCAGACCAGACATCAGGCAAATATCAGTGTCGGAGCCCTAGTTTATTCAGGAGTCGTCTGGTATGCCTCAGTGTATGATAGGAGAACCGGAATACTCCCGACTGGCTCAAAATGGGCTGTATTTAGATGGAATTCAGACCAGACCAGACATCAGGCAAATATCCGTGTCGGAGCCCCAGTTTATTCAGGTGTCGTCTGGTATGCCTCAGTGTATGATAAGAATACTGGAATAGTCCTGAAAGGCTCAAAATGGGCTGCGTTTAAATGGTATTCAGACCAGACCAGACGTCAGGCAAATATCAGTGTCGGAGCTCTAGTTTATTCAGGAGTCGTCTGGTATGCCTCAGTGTATGATAGGAGAACGAGAATACTCCTGACTGGCTCAAAATGAGCTGTGTTTAAATGGTATTTAGACCTGAAATTAGGCAAAATATCCGTGTCGGAACCCTTAGTTTATTCAGGAGTCGTCTGGTATGCCTCAGTGTATGATAAGAATACGGGAATAATCCCGACTGGCTCAAATGGGCTGTGTTTAGATGGTATTCAGACCAGACAACAGGCAAATATCAGTGTCGGGGCCCTCGTTTATTCAGGAGTCGTCTGGTATGCCCCAGTGTATGATAAGAATACGGGAATAGTCCCGACTAGCTGAAAATAGGCTGTGTTTAAATGGTATTCAAACCAGACATTTGGCAAATATCAGTGTCGGAGCCCCCAGTTTATTCAGGAGTCGTCTGGTATGCCCCAGTGTATGATAAGAATACGGGAATAACCCTGACTGGCTCAAAATGGGCTGTATTTAGATGGTATTCAGACCAGACAACAGGCAAATATCCGTGTCGGGAGCCCCTCGTTTATTCAGGAGTCGTCTGGTATGCCTCCAGTGTATGATAAGAATACGGAATAGTCCCGACTGGCTCAAAAAATAGGCTGTGTTTAAATGGTATTCAGACCAGACATTTGGCAAATATCAGTGTCGGGGCCCCCATGCAGTTTATTCAGGAGTCATCTGGTATGCCCCAGTGTATGATAAGAATACGGGAATAATCCTGACTGGCTCAAAATAGGCTGTGTTTAAATGGTTTTCAGACCAGACATTTGGAAAATCACAGTGTCGGAGCCCCCAGTTTATTCAGGAGTCGTCTGGTATGCCCCAGTGTATGATAAGAGAACGAGAATAGTCCCGATTGGCTCCAAAATGGGCTGTGGTTAGATGGTATTCAGACTTCATCAACTTTCGCTCTATCTCTTCATTGTGATCAGTCATTAGAATTAGTTTCAACAAATCCATATTTGATGACGAACGTTAGTGATGTTGTTACTTTATCTCGTTAAAAGACGTTTTCATATCTGACTGTGCAATCCGGTTTATTAATTTTACTCAATTTTACTCTATTTCCTATAGAGGTTTTCAGTGTTTGAGTATGGGAATATTTGATATTTAGTTGTTGGTTAATCTTAACATATCCTTAAAACTTAATCCTTTGCAAACCCTCGAATGGTAAACAACGGACACTAATTAATATGAAGCAAGGGCACATCGGCGCTTGAGTGGGAAACAATAATAATTGTAAGTTATGCCAAATTATAAATGTCTGTTACAGCATAATATTTTTAGAAATATTACAAGTAATCATAATCTCAGTATTAATTCTAACTAGCCTGGATTTTGTTTGACAGCATCATATTTGAGATAATTAAGCACAAAACTATGAATTGATTGTACGTGCGATGTTAAAGATCGGAAACAAGAAAGTCAGTTTCATGCACACAGATATGAAATATAATTTCCTCGGCGCGCAAGACATTGAAACACAGAAACAACCAAAGGGCGACATATATATCAAATAAGCAGCCATGGAAATGTATACATGTATATAGTATTAAACAGCAAACCGTTGGGCGACATATATATATGTATATTACATAAGCGACCATTGGGCGACATATATATACGACCTTTGGGCGACAGTCGCCTAAAGGTTGCATATATACATGTACGCCGTACACTTTACCTTTGGGCGACACGGTATGGGCGACATCAAAAATATATTCTCTATTTGTATATATGTACAAGGTTTTATCCCTTTTAATGTTTAATTATCAAATTATAGTGTATATAACCGAAGAAATATAAAAATCAATGTAATACGTTTGTAATATATGGCAATGTCGCCCAAAGGTCGCAGCTTATAGTACTGTCGCCCAAAGGTCGGATTTGCCCTTATATATATATATATATATATATATATATATATATCATAAAACCCGTAAAGTGTAAGGCACAAGATTAGTTTTTTGCACAGTGTACTTTATATAACCTCACCTAAAAGGATCTTAGATTGGGAAAATTTCCAACGTGTGATATAAAACTCTGGCTGCAATTACTTTCATGCAAAACTATAGTATTGAAATATTCATCAATTGTTTGACAGAGCATTATGATGGAAATATATATTTTCTAGTCTCTTACATTTGTTGACACACTTATTTGTAATATGATCACACATGATGATTGGTTCTGTATATAGTCAGTTTGATAAGCCTATACCACAAAATAATGACACTGATGGGCTAAAGATAACTATATTAAAGTTAGAACAAATTCAGCGATAGTTATTCATGCTGGGTCCGGCACTCCATGAAGGCCACCTCCTCGTCGTGGTGGGTGCTGGGTCACGCTAAGCGCCCTTCGACCCCGTTGTGGACCTGGGGGGATATTTGGTCCACCAACCCGTTTGCCGTGGTTGCGCCCCTGTGTCGGTGGAGGACGGGAGGCTGGTGGTTGAGGGCACTAGGAGCCTGGAACCGTGTTCCTTTGCCCAACACACCACTTCGCCCCTTTACTTCACCTAGACGGGTGGTGGAACTGGCCCGGTTCCATCAATCGGCTGGTCACGCCAAGCCCTGTGCGGTGACTATATTGCACATTATAATATTATCATTGGGCCTTGGATTTTGGATCTACTGTGATTGAACTTTTATTGCTTTAAATTGCCTAGGAGTCCTATGCCAGAAGGCGGTGGCTCATGGGCCAATCTGGTGATATTGGACCTCTGAATTCTGACTTTCTCAAGACATTTCTAGGTGGAACCAGCCTAGCATTTCGTCTTTCAGATTTCTTAGCTATTCACGTCTGTATTTCTGGGAGTATATCACCCTTGTAGCCCTGGTGTTGCAGGATGGTTTCCACTGCAACATCGTCCATGTTGACACTCGATGGCGGGTGGGGAGCAGGGTTGATGAAACACATCACTATACCATGGCTCACAACCCTCTGGTTCAGTTAAAGGAAATAAAAGAAGACATCTTCTTCTTCTGAGGATGAAGAAGTATCTCAGTCTGGTGATTTCTGGCCTCAATACTTTGGTTATTGCAGCTGCGGACGGAAGTCCTTTCAAACTTAACCCTTTGCCATCTCCAAAGGCATCCAAGGTGTCTGCGGAGAGGTTAAAAAAATGTCACTCGCCTCAGATGTGGTTCACTTTTTAGTGGAATGTGTTGGAGGCAACAATCTGTAAATCTGCTGGGTCTACGGCAGTTTGTTAACACACAGGTTGTTGTTTCAGCACACAGGACATTGAACTCCTGTAGAGGCATCGTCAGAGATTGGTCACGCTCTTTGTCTGATATGTCAGAAGAAGAGATTGCAGATGAACTAAAAAAGATCAAGGGGTCACTGCTGTCAAACGCTTTACAAGGAAACAAGATTCAGGCACCGTGAACACAAATACGTATCTGTTTACTTTGGAATGACGACTCTTCCAAAATCAATTAAAGCTGGCTACTGCAACATCGGAGTGGGATGTATATGTACCAAATCCACTACGTTGTTTTCAGTGTCAAAAATTGGACATGGTGCTAAGTCCTGCCATGGCAAAACAAATGTTCTCGTTGCAGTGGCCTCATGCGAGCACTGGACTGCAATAAATGACATGAAGTGTGCCAACTGCAATGGTGACCATATGGCATCATCAAAATCTTGCCCATCTTCGAAATTGAGTCCAAAATAATGAAACTCAAATGCACAAAACACATGTCGTATTTTGATGCAAAAGAAATTAGTTCAATCAAACCTGAATACCTCTCTTTCTTATTCAGCTGCAGTTTCTTCTCCTACTCAAGTATTGGTTACAAACCTGTAAATAGTTTCCACATCCTGCCAAACGGATATATCTTGGGTAAAATGACAAGCAGCAAATATTTGAGGAAATTAGAAAAACAATCATTACCGGGTAACATCTCTTCAGCTTCAAACTGAAAATCCAGTATAGAGCCAAGAACTGACACCGTATCCTCACCAGCAATTACACAGAATGATTAACCTTAACTGCTAAAAGAAAAGAAAAAAAAAAATGAGAAGAAAACGAAGGCTCTCTTCAACATTTGGAAGAATCTTCCCCTTCAGCAACACCTGTGGTGGTTCACAATTTGTTTGAATCACTTGACATGGAGATCACCTTTCACAAACAGCTTGTAGGAGTGGCACTTCTCCGAGCTCTCGATCTCCAATCGAACCCCCATGAGCAGTTCTATTAATTTAATACAATGGAATTGTAGAGGACTTAGGAACAATTTTTCCTTGATCTTACAATTGTTATCACAAGATTTCAAACCATCGGCTTTTAGTTTACAGGAAACATATCATCTAAAAAATGATGAAGATAAACTTGATATTCGCCAGTACCATCATTCATATCATTCGTTTTCACCTCCAGGAAATAAAGCTACCGGTGGCGCTTCTATTTTGGTGGAGGCAGGGTGTCATCCATAGCCCTGTCCCTCTGAATTGCAAACTTCAAGCTGTGGCAGTTCCTTTTGTCTTTACACATAACTTTTTACTCTTTGCTCCTTGTATATTTCTCCATCTTCTCCCTTCAGCAAACCTTGATCTTCGGGACTCTTTTTGACCAGCTCCCTAGACCCTGTCATCATCATGGTGATCTAAATGGGCATAACCCTCTATGGGGAAGTATTAATGCCAATTTAGGGGGAAAACTCCTTGAGGACTTCATTGGAGATAATAATTTATGCATATTTAATAAATGGATCAGCCACATATTTACATCCCGGTACGGGAACATATTCTGAACTTGATTTATCGCTCTCAGATCCAAATATTTATAATGAGTTTGAATGGTCAGTCCATGATGATCTTTTGTGGAAGCGACCATTTCCCCACAATTCTCTGCAATAAATCCGACTGATGAGCCGCCTGCAACGAGGTGGAATTTTAATAAGGCTAACTGGCCTTTATTTAAGATACTCTTGTACTGACGAATTAAAATCTGTCTATTTTGTCAATGATATGGATCCTATTCAGTTATTCTCGGATAAACTGAATCAAATAGTTGATGAAACTATTCCTAAGTCCTCTCCGACATCACACATTCTGTAAACCATGGTTTACTGATGATTGCAAAAGGCCAGGGAAGTGTAGGAAGAAGGCAGAGAAATATTTTCGCCGTCATCCTACTGTTCTACAATTTAAATGATGTTAAAATACATAGTGCCAAGGCTCATGCGTACTTTTTAAAGCAAAACATAGGCGACAGTCTTGGAAGAACTTTGTATCAAAGATAAATTCCCGTACACCTATGACGAAGGTGTGGAACATGATACAGAGAATCAAGGGGTAAAGGTACCAAATCTAGTGTTCACTCACCTAGAAGGATGGACCCAATATAATAACTAATAAATCTGACATTGCCAATAGGGTTGGGTGAAACTTTTAGCTGCACATTCTCCTCTTCATCAAATTATAATCCCTCAATTTCAGAAATATAAAAATCAACAAGAAAAATGAAAATTAATCTTTAATTTTAATTCTTGACAATGGTGAAGACTACAATGAAGTGTTTCTCACCACATGAGCTTAACACTGCCTTAGTACCAAGCACATGATACAGCAACAGGAGCTGATAATATCCACACTATCAGCTTCTAAAAACATTTACCCAACTCATGTCTTGAAAACACTTTTAAGTATTTTTGATACTATTTGGACAACTGGACATTTTCCTCCTTCATGGCGTAATGCCATTGTTGTCCCTATACCTAAGCCTGGCCGTGGGATCATACTGATCCATCTAACTATAGACCAATTTCATTGACAAGCTGCGTTTGTAAACCATGGAACGCATGGTCAATAATCGACTGGTATGGTTTTAGAAACCAATAATCTTATCACGAACATTCAGTGTGGTTTTCGAAAGAATAGGAGTACTATTGACCATTTGGTCTGCTTTGGAATCATTTGTTAAAAGTTCCATTGTAATAACTAACATGCTGTATCAATCTTTTCGACCTGGAAAAGCTTACGATACCACATGGAAACATGGTATTTTAAACGATTTGCATGACTTCTGGAATTTGAGAGGTCGTTTACCCACTTTTATATCTCAGTTTTAACTGACAGGCAATTTCAAGTCCGAGTGGGCTCAACCCTGTCTGATCATTATAATCAGGATCAGGTGTCCCACAAGGCAGTATTTTGTCTGTAACATTATTTAGTATTAAAATAAACAGCCTTGAAAGGGGTTTTAAATGATTCAGTCGATGGATCACTTTTCGTGGATGATTTTAACATTTCTTGTCGTGGTAAAATATGCATACTTCATTGAACGGCAATTGCAGTTGTGTCTCAATAAAAATTCATAAATGGTGTCTTGAAAACGGTTTTAAAATTTCTCAATCCAAAACCAATTGTATACATTTCTGTAGAAAATATAAACCGCACAAAGACCCAGACCTATTTTTAAATGGCACACCCATCAAAGTTGTCAAAGGAGGCCAAGTTTTTAGGACTTATTTTTGACTCTCATCTGACTTTCTTACCACATATTAAATACCTAAAGAATAAATGCCTGAAGGCACTTGACTTGTTGAAAGTCGTGTCTAATTCAAAGTGGGGAGGGGATCAAGCTACCCTCCTCCACCTATATCGATCATTGGTCCGCTCGAAACTTGATTATGGCTCCATCGTATATGGTGGAGCCTGCAAAAGCAACCTAAAACTACTTGATTCTGTCCACCACCAAGGCCTAAGACTTTGTCTTGGGTCTTTTAGAACCTCTCCTATTCATAGTCTCTCTGTTGAGGCTGATGAGCCATCCCTTACCCAACGTCGTATCAAACTATCTTTACAGTATATCACAAAACTATATTCTAATGAGTCTAATCCTGCATTTAAATGTGTTTTCAATCCTTCTTATGAGGAGTTGTACAACAAAAAGCCTTCTCTTGTTCCGCCTCTTGGTTTAAGAATTAAGCCCTTTCTTTCTGCTGCCGGCATTGAGCTGGAAAATATATCTCCTTCCCGTCTTCTTTCTTCTCCTCCTTGGCAACTGGTGAGGCCTGAAGTTGACCTAACCCTGACAAAGTTTAAAAAATCAGAAACTAACGAATTACAGTATAAACAAGAATATAATCAATTAAAAAGTAAATATAATACATATAAATCCTTATTTACAGATGGGTCCAAGGACGGTGGCGCAGTGGCATGTGCCACTGTCATTGGATCCAGAACAATCTCTTCTCGATTACCAAATAACGGCTCTATTTTCACAGCAGAAGCTAACGCCATCTTAACCGCTCTTACATATATTAATAAACACCGTAAATCTAAACAATACATCATCTTTTCTGATTCTCTTTCGTGTCTCCAGGCTATAAAAAATCTTTCTTGCAAACATCCACTTTTATTAGAAATTATTGAATTGTATAATGAGCTTGCTACTGGCCAATGCGACATCGTCTTTTGTTGGTTACCCAGCCACGTTGGCATTTCTGGGAACACAATGGCTGATATTGCTGCTAAGGCAGCACTCAACAAATCTGTGACACCACTTTTGCTCCCATACTCTGATTACAAAGCTGCTATAAGATCTTATATCCGTGATCTGATGCAAAGGAAGTGGACACCCAAGTAGGTATCAATAAATTACATGAAATAAAACCCTATATTGGTTACACCTACTTGGGTTGTCAGTCCAGATTTGAAGAGGTCATTATACGACGTTGTCGTATTGGCCACACAAGATATACTCATGAGTACCTATTAAAAGGTGAGGATCCTCCGTTTTGTATCCCTTTGTGATGAGAGAGACCACGGTCAAGCATGTCCTGCTTGACTGTGTTGAATTCTCCATCATAAGGGATAAATACTTCAATGTGAAAACAGTTAAGGATCTTTTTAACACTGTTAATTCTCATTTAATTATTGGCTTTTTAAAAGAAATTGACTTAATGAATGAATTTTGAATAATATGTTCTGTACATATCTGTATTTTAAGTTTTGGTAGATTTGATTAGTAACTTAGATTGTTAGTGGCTGTACCCTCAAGGGGTGTTGAAGTAGCGTAAAATTATTGTCCTCCTGAGAGGGTACGTAAGTCCCAAAACATTTCAAGTAAATTTAAGTATACCAGGTGTTTTAATCGTAGTATTTTTGTCATTTTAATGTATGGCTAATTCTCGGTATAAACGCCAATGGCTGAAGGGATGGTGTCAATCCAGCTAGGGTCCATGCAGGTAGCAAAGGTACTGTAAGTCCCCATGGTCCCTAGTATGGTGATCTACCTTCAGTTGTTGGCGATCTATAGCCCAATTTTACATTGTATTGTCCAGAAATAATTTTCTACTTTTAAAGATATATGTTAGCTAGTTTTAACTCAATCTGTGATAATCTAGTGGTTTTACTGTCCTTCGTTGACAGGGTTTAATATATTATATGTATGTATTACAAATCTAAAACTAGTTTTAGTCACGATATGGCTGAAATATTGCCGATGTGACTTTAAATCTTAACTCACTCACTCACTCATGCTGGGTCCTATGGACTTTAAGCCACCGAGTCCTCTATCTCAGATCCTGAGTCACTTCCCATTATGTCTAGGCAATTATTCAGTAAATAAGTGTTCCGTGGGACGCCTGACGAAGTATAATAATGCACCCTTCTAAATGTAGTTGCGAACAATACTCGGAACTCACAGGGAGATTCATCACTGTCAGCATGGTTAGTGTAAGCAGCCCCTTTTTACAGAATCCGCAGGTACCTCTACATTACATTTGTGAGGCCATACTCGTTCTGTGTAGTAGAACACCCAGTCAAGTTATATAATCACAAATTTCACATTCCTGTCTTAGTTGTCCTGCAGTTAATGCAACAATCAGCTGGGTTATCCGAAAACATGACTGAATCGAAACCAAAATATGAAACAAGCTGTAACCTCAAGCAAGTGGTCCTGTTTGTGCAGTACTTGATCATTGCCTCTGACATATCCTCACGATTCTTTGCAATGTCATTCTTGTTGTAAAATAGTTGGGCACTGGACTTTTTGCCGTCTCGTCCTGCCCGACCTATTTCCTGGAAATACTTCTCAAGGGTTGTAGGGGGTTGAAAATGGATTACACGTCGTATGCTAGGTGCATTCAGACCCATGCCTAAGGCAACAGTGGCCAGGACCAACCTAATTTTTGGTTTGTATTTCCTCAGTTCAGACACAATGTGTGTTTTCATTTCATCTGTGTATGCCTTGTGGTACTGAGCAAAAATCCGGTTTTCTGGAATTGGTGATTCTTTAGGAATGTATGCCTTTTCCTTTAGATGTCTTGCTACGTACTGATAGCAATATCCCAGTGCCTCATCATTGTTGATGTAAACAACTGTAAGAGGGAACTCCAGCCAGACGATCACACAGGTCTTCAGCAAGTGGTTGAATTAGGTTGTCTAATTTTTCTTGTTTCCTGATATTTGGCAGACGAGTTTGAATCTGAAAAAATCAGGTCCAGATATAACAAACCATCACAATCTTACTTTGTATTAGTCTAAACTTTGTATAACTGATCTTTCACATAATATGTGGTTGCTAACATTCAGGTGAATCATGCTTCATCAAAGCAAGTAATGTTCAGATAAAAACTAATTATATGGTTGGATATTTCTTCCATAACTTCCAAAACATACATTATGTTCATGCTTATATTAAAATGACATACAGAAATAATGCATGTCCTACATACATTGTATTAATGTTGGGACTGGTGTCTGGGCGTACATAACCATCAGAGTATCAAGTATAATGATTTTGAAAAAAACATACCTCCAGAAAAATGTTCACCCGATCAGGGTTTATTCTGATCGTCTTAAAGTCGACAATCTGAAGATCTGCAACAAGTTCTTTAATGGCTTGAGGGTTAGCAGTTGCAGTCAGTGCCAGATGAGCAGCATTTGAAAAAATGCAGATAACCTCTGATAATTTTTGAATGCTGTTCTGAATTTTGGCCCCTGTAGAAATGAAACAGGACATATAGGCATTTCCATAACATGGTATACAATGCCTTTGGTATCATTTGTTTGTCTGATAATCATTGTTTTACCAATATTTTGGGACTTACCAAGACATTTATAATTACATGATAGATGGTCAAAGTTTGTTCACTTCGAAGTTAAATCTTTCTGCTTATCAGTCAGAGATAAATATTATCTTTTGTTATGTTTGAAGGATATGATTGACTATATGTGATGCCTTCGAGGCAATATCCTTCTATACATCAACCACTGCCAAGAATTCACTGCCAGTCAAAAGTGCTCATACTGATATAGAATGCACACAAAAGAAGTTTAGATAATTCATTTGGAATAACGAAGTGAGTGAGTTTAATTTTATGCTATGTGTAGCACTATTTCAGCAAAATCACTGCAGGGACACCAGAAATTGGCTTCACACACTGTACCCATGTTGGGAATCGAACCCGGGTGTTCAGCATGAGTAGCGAATGCTTTAACACTAGGCTACCCCACCACCCCACATGTACTTTAGAATCATAAAGCAAATATTTTTTACATGCTAACTCAGTATCATATACAAGTGATGGTTTGTATTTCGACCATGCTCAAGATACAATTCTTCCTGATTGATACAAGCCTGAATTTTTCATGTTCATGCTCACCATTCGGATATCATGTGCACTTCATCAACAACAACAGCGCAGACTTTTTCTTGGAAAAGTGGAGATCTGAGTAGACGTCCAACTGTCTTGTTGTTTAGAAGAGTCTCTGGATGAGCATAGATGATGTTGAATTGTCCCTGCTGCAGTTCTTTCTTCATCTTGACATAAGTTGGTGCATGAATGTCATTTTCAGTTGCATCAACTTCGTCTTGATCATTGTCGTCCTCTTCTTCTAGCGTCTCCACATCAATCTGGCGTGAGATCATCTTGTATGTCTTGCCAGCAGTACCTGTGAATACAGCATCATCATCAAGTCAATATTTAAGAGTAAAATGGCTTGGTTACTTCATGTTATTACTTGTATATATGTTGAAGTATTTAGAAGACAAACACTAACTACATACATACAGTTACAAGCCAGATTTGACTCACATACATGTTATTTATACATTGCATGGTGATTCCAAATTCTTGCTTCATTCCTTTCCAAATTCATATGAAAGCAGCTTCAGTTTCCAGTTCAACAACATATATCAGATAGTTTTCACACAAATAAAATTCATAACTCTCTGAAGAGCTGACAGTGCCAAAGTTGACACTGGAAAAGTACATGTTTAAGTATATGTGTTAGATCTTTAACATGTTTAAGATCATTCTCACCTTCTAAATGCACAAAGAAGCTGATGTGCAAATAGTTCAGATTATTTCCCATATTGGTGCAAGTAATAGTACAATTTGACTAAAGACTGAGATGATGAAAAGTTGTCATTTTATATTGACTAAACCTGGGGTTCTCTTTTTACTGAACCTTTAAAGACATACTGTAGATCAACGTTAACTTAAATGTTAATAAGATTCTTAATGTGTCTAAATATGTGTAGCCATGGCTCATTGTCTTCTACCTCATCTTAAAGGGTAGGAGTACATAATTGTTTGAGAAACTCTAGTAAATTGCATATTACAGATATCATTTTTTTGGTTGGAGGTCTTATTCATCTGAATTAACAAAATGTCATGGTGCTAGAATAGATCTATACTCGGTATGGATGAGAAAGTGTTTATTATGAAAAACATGCCAAGTCTATGCACAGTCCATTTCGTAACTACTCGCCTCTTTCCGTGACCTGCAAGAAGGCTCATCTGGCACTGACTGCAACTGCTACCCCTCAAGCCATTAAAGAACTTGTTGCAGATCATCAGATTGTCGACTTTAAGACGATCAGAATAAAACCCTGATCGGGTGAACATTTTTTTCTGGAGGTATGTTTTTTCAAAATCATTATACTTGATACTCTGATGGTTATGTATGCCCAGACACCAGTCCCAACATTAATACAATGTATGTAGGACATGCATTATTTCTGTATGTTATTTTAATATAAGCATGAACATAATGTATGTTTTTGGAAGTTATGGAAGAAATATCCAACCATATAATTAGTTTTTATCTGAACATTACTTGCTTTGATGAAGCATGATTCACCTGAATGTTAGCAACCACATATTATGTGAAAGATCAGTTATACAAAGTTTAGACTATTACAAGTAAGATTGTGATAGTTGTTATATCTGACCTGATTTTTTCAGATTCAAACTCGTCTGCCAAATATCAGGAAACAAGAAAAATTAGACAACCTAATTCAACCACTTGCTACGAAGACCTGTGTGATCGTCTGGCTGAGTTCCCTCTTACAGTTGTTTACATCAACAATGATGAGGCACTGGGATATTGCTATCAGTACGTAGCAAGACATCTAAAGGAAAAGGCATACATTCCTAAAGAATCACCAATTCCAGAAAACCGGATTTTTGCTCAGTACCACAAGGCATACACAGATGAAATGAAAAACACACATTGTGTCTGAACTGAGGAAATACAAACCAAAAATTAGGTTGGTCCTGGCCACTGTTGCTCTTAGGCATGGGTCTGAATGCACCTAGCATACGACGTGTAATCCATTTTCAACCCCTACAAACCTTGAGAAGTATTTCCAGGAAATAGGTCGGGCAGGACGAGACGGCAAAAGTCCAGTGCCCAACTATTTTTACAACAAGAATGACATTGCAAAGAATCGTGAGGATATGTCAGGAGGCAATGATCAAGTACTGCACAAACAGGACCACTTGCTTGAGGTTACAGCTTGTTTCATATTTTGGTTTCGATTCAGTCATGTTTTCGGATAACCCAGCTGCTGATTGTTGCATTAACTGCAGGACAACTAAGACAGGAATGTGAAATTTGTGATTATATAACTTGACTGGGTGTTCTACTACACAGAACGAGTATGGCCTCCACAAATGTAATGTAGAGGTACCTGCGGATTCTGTAAAAGGGGCTGCTTACATTAACCATGCTGACAGTGATGAATCTCCCTGTGAGTTCCGGAGTATTGTTCGCAACTACATTTAGAAGGGTGCATTATTATGCTTCGTCAGGGCGTCCCACGGAACACTTATTTACTGAATAATTGCCTAGACATAATGGGAAGTGACTCAGGATCTGAGATAGAGGACTTGGTGGCTTAAAGTCCATAGGACCCAGCATGAATAACTATCGCTGAATTTGTTCTAACTTTTAATATAGTTATCTTTAGCCCATCAGTGTCATTATTTTGTGGTATAGGCTTATCAAACTGACTATATACAGAACCAATCATCATGTGTGATCATATTACAAATAAGTGTGTCAACAAATGTAAGAGACTAGAAAATATATATTTCCATCATAATGCTCTGTCAAACAATTGATGAATATTTCAATACTATAGTTTTGCATGAAAGTAATTGCAACCAGAGTTTTATATCACGTTGGAAATTTTCCCAATCTAAGATCCTTTTAGGTGAGGTTATATAAGTACACTGTGCAAAAAACTAATCTTGTGCCTTACACTTTACGGGTTTTATGATATATATATATATATATATATATATATATATATATATATATATATATATATATATATATATATATATAAATATGGGGTTGCAATTACTTCCATGACAAAATTACATGTCATCCCACAGTAGTATCAATTGTTTTCTCTTAACATATGTACATGTCACATGATCATAATGAATGATGGAGATTGTCTCAAAGTCCAAGAATTAAATTTTTATACTTATTATGGTTAATTGGCCTTTTCTGTTATCATTTATCATAACTCTTTACATTGAAATAACAAATGTTAATCATACAAATATTGTCACCTGTCCTTTAATCCTGACCAATGTGATAACACAGTACAGTCCTTGCCCGTTATATCACCACAAAGAATATTTAAGGTTCTAATGTTACACACAGAAAAGTAAAGCTTGATTTCACTGGCACAGTCACTTGAGCAACATGAATCCTTAAGTGGCTTTACTTTCACTAACTACAAGTTTGAGTGAACCTGTTCACATGGAATCTAAGAATATTGTGTGAACTGTGATAGTGTCTAAGTTTCATTCCCTTATTTACAGTCAGTTTTCCTCCACGTCATCATCATCAGGCAGAAAGACAACTCCCCTTTCAGACGGTCCACATTAGTCTGATGCTGTTTCTCATCTGTTGCACGTTGAAGGAAAATGGGGACTGACTAATTCCTTGGAAACCTTTCAGTTGCCTACCAGGAGTAACTTTCCATGGGTTACTGGCCTGCAGGACAGACAGTATCTCCTTGATGTCATCCAAAGATGATCTCTGTCTGTGACTTGTGTGATAGTCAGCAGATTTTGTCATTGAGACAACGTTATCATTGATGCTTTCAACAACTGGAGCAACTTTGGATATCTTAACAATTGACCTCTCTCTGTCTTGTTGGCACCAAGACCTTTTATCAGACCTTTTAACACCAGGACCCGATTTTCCTTTTTGCATATCCGCTGCTTTGTTGTGGCCCTGTCTGCCAGTGCGGGATTCACAAATGATGCAGCACGTACTCATAGCCATGCGGAGGACACGAATGACCAGAAGTCGGGAACAATTGTTCCTACAGAAAGCGTCCCACGCCATGCAACTTCCGCCCCCAAATCTGTCGACTTCCTGTACACAACATTGGGCATACAATTGACGACGTCGTCTCCAGACTCTATGCCTGCCGTCCCCGAATCTGAGGATAAACCTGATTCATCACTAAAGACGCCTCGATTCCAGTCTCTCTGGGTCCATCGGAGGTGACGTTAGGCCCACAGCAGACGTTGACGCTGATGATACAGCGTCAATATTGGCCCACGATATGGACGTCGGGAATGGAGATTGGCAGCCCGCAAACCGATTTCGAATGGTCTGTGAGGACAGTCGACCTCTAAAACATCTCAGCCCTGGTTCGTGTAGCCGGCAGAAATCTGTCACGTAGGTGACGTAGGACGATTTGACGGTCTTCTGACATCACACGTGGACGACCCGACCTTGGGCGATCACAAGTGGTGCCAGTTTGTTGTAGACGACCTCGCAAGTCATACACAGTACGACGGCTGCATCCCATTGCTCTTGCGTCATCAATAACTGATCTTCCCGCTTGCAACATGCCAATGGCACGTTCACGTTGCACATTTGACAATCGTGGCATTTCAAGTACCGTTAGAACTGTGGTTTAAAAGTGTTTTTCAATTCTTGAGGCCAATGCAAACACGTGCATTACGTGCATCAATGCAAACACGCGATGATCACGTGATCGACTGCACGTGCAAAACCTGATTTGGCACTAACGTCATTTGCACGAGGAATGGATGGGTTTGAGTGGTTTTTGCTAACGTTTTTCTAGAGTAGAAAGATAGGGATCCCATTTCGGATACATAGATGTATCATCAGAGAAATATTATTCAAATTTTTCAAATTACATTTTGTGAAGTTTCTTTTTTTCGACTCCAGTATATTATCTAAATTTACTTCAAATGTTTTGTGTTGTTTTTAACTAGCTTTAAGCTGGACGATATGACACCGAATAATGAACTCATGGGATTATCAGTTATTATAGCTAAAATAAATGGAATTATCATGAAACGGCCCTCCCATTATCAGAAATTTGCGGTCCGTTGCAAATGATATTGGACCGCTCAACCTTAACGACGGGCCACTATCAGTTCTGTTGTTAAGTGACGTCATAGTTCGACATTAATTGGCTTTCGACTGGCAGATATTCTGGGTCAAACAAGTCAAAGCAACCCAAATTCACGCTTTAAATAGCTGTAATATTGGCTTTCTTGTTGCTGCTAACCCAACAATTGCACTATTAAGACTGTTGATGGACCAAAACCGAACACTGTCATAGTTTGACATGTTGCAGGCTATGGTCTTGTCAAAGGCCAAGGTCGAATATCGTCACTTTCTGTTGTGACGTCACTTGAATTGTTCGATGACGTAATTGCATTCGGGCAGTCAAGCCCGTCAGAAGTTGATTTGGGTAAACTTACAGTCAAATTCCTTCATTGTTTCCTTTTTCTTTTCAACACAAATTCCATGTATTTTAGCAATAATAACGGTAATGCTATTTTTGAGGGCATTATCATTTGCAGAAGCCCTCGGTCTTTTTCAACTGCCCTCCTTTGTCGGGCAGTTAATGGAAGACCTTGGGCTTCTGCAAATGATAATGCCCCTCAAAATATAGCATTACCCTTATAATGCTTTTACTCATATGGCTTCCTTCTAGCAGCTAATATAAGACACGCTGGCCGTAAGACTGTGACTCCAACTCTTCACGGCATTGGCTGGAACATTCGGTTAAATAAGATATGCTGGGACAACTGACTGATGTAGTGCTGTTGAAGATGAAAGTGTTATGATGACAGTGCATTTTCCGATGTCATGTATTTTACTTGAATGATTACATTAATTGTATAAGTTTTATAAGGTCTACCTCTACCTCCGAACAACTGCTGTCTCCTCAGAGGTCCGCGCGCCTCCAGCCACCACCGACCCCCGCCACCTCTCAAGGACCAACCATAACAAACTCCACAATCAAGGCCGCCCATAGCCCCTCAGTCAAGGCCAAGCTTACTACTGCCTCTCAATTACTACACTCGCTCAGCCTGCCTTGCCCCTTCAATGCTCCCATACTCCCTCACCCCACCCCCGTTTAACCCCTTTTTCCACCCATTATTTAATTATAAACAGGCTAACTGTTTCCAAATCAAGCCCCCACTATGCTATACAATTGTCTCCCCACCCAACCAGCCCCACTTTATATCTATCAGTTTAGTTCTATTCCCCATCTCTTCTCATCTAATTACATCAAACTACATTATTTTTTTTCTTTTCCCTTCATAATCACGGCTTTTTATTTATTATCATGTTTGTAGCCGTTTTCATTCAAAATTCACTTAAGTTTTAGGAGTACCCCCACGTCCCTCAAAACCCCTATTTAAATAGAAAAATGAAGCAATTCCTCATAAATGAACATGTAAAGTACACACAATATGGCAATGCTAACACTGAGACCATTCTGATTTATTGAGCAGAGTAAGATTGGCACTATTTTGCCGGTTCTGCCACTTTGCACTCTACCTTTTACCTAAGGCGTGTATTTGTATTGTGTTGTTTAACGAGCTGGGCATGGAGTGTTGTTACCATGTATGTTATCATATATTAGTGGGATGCATTGATAGTAATGAAAACTTATAAGAAAATATTGTACCTCAACATACAAAACCTACCCTGATAGTTCTCTTCGTCACTCTCATGTCAATCCATTGTGACTGTTCCAGTCCTCCTGTACATCCTGTATATATAAGTACGTTGGGTTTTGATTTATTTATGATTATTACTTATTAGTTATTATTGCTAAACACACATTTAGCCGAGATAAAGAAGGGGGTCTCCAATTGCCTGTTCTGCTGCTTTAAACACCTGCAAATTTATTCCATGTATGTTTTGCTCCTCATCAGTTAGACATCCCTTTGTACGCCAACTATCAGACAACTTTGGATCTATCAGGCGTGACTGTGATTACAACCTAGTTTTACCCACTGACGTAATAGACCTATCCCATAGACTAACGAGATGTTTTCTATGTTAGTGGTTAGTGGTATATGTTGAGTTTGTTACTTTGGGTGCAGAAATACTTTGCTCAGAATGCTAATGTTTATTGACTTCGGCTTCTCACAGTTTGTGTTCATAATGTTCACTTTGTTCAAATCAGGAGCATGACTTCTCCCACTTTGTGTTCATAATGTTCACTTTGATCAAAACAGGATTGTAGATTTCCCATGTAACTAATTGAGTTACTCCCACAGGTTCAGAGTTGGATACGACTGGCTGTTGGGCTTCCTCTGCTCTCCCTATGAATAACTGACAAGAAACTTGAAACCAAGATCGAGTAATCAGTTAAAACATAAACTCAATGAAGCTGCAAGTTTGCATAGTCAAACATACTATCGATGCATCGATATTTTTTCATTTCTACCATCGATTAATTGCTTTCAGAATAATTGCAATTCATCGATAGTTTGATGCATCATTAGAGCCCTGTTAATTATATCGCTTAATATATTCTTATGTACATAACTTTGGATCAATCCATTACCCAATAAAGGTAACACTGCAGTGAACCTGAGTGCAACCATCCATAACTTTTGTTGATTTAACGTGTCTGACAAATGGGACGTCTAACTGTTCGGAGGACACCAGAGAGTAAGTTGCATGCAATATTTTTAATATTGCACTTGTGGATTTCCATTATGAATTGCACACAGTATACATCACTATCTATGTAACTGTAATATTGTTATGGAGCGGCATTGACATGCTTATTTATGCTTTTTGCCAATCCCCATAATAACTTTGAAGAAAACATGTTTAACAGGTTGGCAGACAATAAGCCCACTGGGATAAAAAGCCCTCGACAAAAAAAACTAGGCTAAATGCCGCCAGGACAAAACGCCCTTGCAATTTTCAACCCATAGGATAAAACACCCTCGGTGTATATTTTGAGTTGACAGGTGATAACATGATGTTTTCTAAGCAATTCCTCCCACTGCTGATAGTTGTTACAGGCTCTCAGTGGCGATGTTGTTATTTTAACAATGGAATGAAGTCTGCTAAATCTTGTTTCAGAGAACTGGCTTTAAATTGGTCACTTCCTCTTATGTTTGATTTCGCTGGGCAGGTACTCATTGTGGTATGTCAATGAACATGGTGTTAATTAAGATGGTCTATTAAGATGGTCAGCGCGATTATTATTTAAATAAATTGCAGATTTCTTGCTACCTTCTTTAAAGTTTGGAATCCAGCGGCCGGCTATTGGTGACGGTGTTCACAGCATTCGATTTTGACTGGTATAGGACACAATATTAGACTGGTATGAACTGTAGTACAAGTATCAACTGCACAACTGCATTATGTGCTTGGTGATTTACATTTGTGAAGTATGTGCTATTGCATTAGCTATTTAATGTTATATCATATTGTATTCATGTGGGAGTGAAAACCAGATTTGGATGCATGTTTTTTTTCCATGGAGCGGGATATTAATGATTTATTCTGCCTGATGATTTGTACAACACCACCCAAGCGATTATTTACAGACCACAGCCGTATAGCTGGAAAATGTCTGAGTGCGGCGTAAA